>NC_057808.1:56543499-56557483 GCF_018294505.1 Triticum aestivum | reverse complement strand
AAGCGTTTCCACGGCGTCATCTTTGCAAGAAGGGGGTGTAGGAATAAGGATCGGGATTCGTGGATTCGGGGGTTGCCGGCACTGGAGCAGACGAGCCGGGGAAGCTTAAGGAGGAAGACTTAAATAGACCCAGATATTTTCATCGCAAACAGTTCCTACAAAACAAATGTGTGTGATGTTGTAGATATTTTTTATTAGCTGTGAAAGACAAATTTGGAGTAAAGTGGCAACAGATGGTGTTTTAAATGTACGAGAAAATTTGTAGTACTAATACAACTGTCATGTCAAATTTTGGAAAATTTCTGGGGTCATTTGACCGTTTAAGACATTTAAGTGATTTTCTAGCCATTTAATGACCGTAATTGAAATTTGAACTACATGTACATGCAACAGCTAACTACAACGGTTTCAAAAGTCATATTTTGTGTACTTGTGTGCGATTTAATTCCATGTGCAGTAAATTGGAAGGAATTTTCAAACATATTTGTCTAACGGCTATGACACAATTAAGCATGGAGTGCCATGGCAATTAAATTCCAAAACATTAAAAAAATATTAGAAACACATGAAACCTTGGTTGATGTAATGTCATGCCACCAAGAGGATGTGGTAAAAATTTTGGCATGTGTGACGAAGGTTTGGACACACACCCCTCACAAACCGGAGCAACTCACTAGAAGGCTCGTGGTTCCAAGAGGGAACAATGCATGTTTGATGACGAACGGGAGATAGCTTCCTCTTACGGTCTTCAATTTTTTTCTACGTGTAATGTGCACTAATACAACTGTCATGTGAAAATTTGGAAAATTTCAGGGGTCATTTGACCTTTTAAAGACATTTAAGTGATTTTCTAGCCATTTAATGACCGTAATTCAAATTTGAACTACATCTACATGCAACGTCTAACCATAACGGTTTGAAAAAAAATCATATTTGTGTACTTGTGTGTGCGTGTTAATTCCATGTGTAGTAAATTAGAAGGAATTTTCAAACATATTGGTCTCACGACATGGACACATGCATATGTGTGCATGGAGTGCCATGGCATTTCAATTCCAAAGAAACAAAAAATGATGAGAAAAAACATGAAACCTTGCTTGATGTAATTTCATGCCACCAAGATGATGTGGTAAAAAATGGGCATGTTTGACGAAAGTTTGGACACACAACTCACTAGAAGGCGCGTGGTTTCGACAGGGAACAATGCATGTTTGATGCCGAACAGGAGATAGCTTCCTCTTATGGCCTTCAAAATTTTCTACGTTTAACATGCAATACTACAACTATCATGTGAAAATTTGGAAAATTCAAGGGGTCATTTCATCTTTTAAAGACATTTAAGTGATTTTATAGCCATTTAACGACCGTAATTCAAATTTGAACTACATCTACATGCAACGGCTAACCATAACGGTTTGAAAATTCATATTTGTGTACTTGTGTGCGAGTTAATTCCATGTGCAGTAAATTAGAAGGAATTTTCAAACATATTGGTCTCACGGCATGGACACATGCATGCAGTGCCATGGCATTTTAATTCCAAAACAATTAAAAAATGATCAGAAAAACATGAAACCTTGCTTGACGTAATGTCATTCCACCAAGATGATGTGGTAAAAAAATTGGCCTGTTTGACGAAAGTTTGGACACACCCCCTCACTAACCGGAGCAACTCACTAGAAGGCTCGTGGTTCCGAGAGGGAACAATGCATGTCTGATGACGAATGGGAGATAGCTTCCTCTTACGGCCTTCAATTTTTTTCTACATTTAACATGCACTAATACAACTGCCATGTGAAAATTTGGAAAATTTCAGGGGCCATTTGACCTTTTAAAGACATTTAAGTGATTTTCTAGCCATTTAATGACCGTAATTCAAATTTAAACTACATCTACATGCAACGGCTAACCATACCGATTTGAAAAAAAATCATATTTGTGTACTTGTGTGCGAGTTAATTCCATGTGCAGTAAATTAGAAGGAATTTTCAAACATATTGGTCTCACGGCATGGGCACATGCATGGAGTGCCATGGCATTTTAATCCCAAAAAAAATATAAAATGATCAGAAAAACATGAAACCTTGCTTGATGTAATGTCATGCTACAAAGATGATGTGGTAAAAAATTGGCCTGTTTGACGAAAGTTTGTACACACCCCCGTCACAAACCGGAGCAACTCACTAGAAGGCTTGTGGTTCCGAGAGGGAACAATGCATGTTTAATGATGAACGGGAGATAGCTTCCTCTTACGGCCTTCAAACTTTTTTCTACATTTAACTTGCACTACTACAACTGTCATGTGAAAATTCGGAAAATTTCAAGGGTCATTTGACCTTTTAAAGACATTTAAGTGATTTTCTAGCCATTTAATGACTGTAATTCAAATTTGAACTACATCTACATCCAACGGCTAACCATAATGGTTTGAAAAATCAAATTTTTGTGTACTTGTGTGCGAGTTAAAAAATCATCAGACGATGTAAATATCTAGTGTTCAAAAAAGAAAATGTAAAGATCTGGCAAGACAACCGGCCCCCACACGATTGACACTCTATCTTGCCGGTCATTAATCAGACATGGTTCTGTATTGGAAACCGTCAGCTATTATGTTCACACACGGATTTTGCTACGGGAATCGTGTGTAATTCAAACTACAGTACTCGTAAATTCCGGCAATCGGCGTGTGTACTGTTCCCGTGAATCTAGATTCCGGCCGCCAATAAATACTACCTTGCTCATGTCGTCCCGCCTGCATTCTCATCTACATCCTCCCCTCGCTCGCCCCCCCTCTCTCTCTCTCTCACAAATCTCTGCCATGGCGCCGCCGGTCTGCCCACGCGCCGACGAGGAGTCGCTGTCCCCCGAGGACGCTCACTCGAATAGCAGCGACGAGGACCCCTACGCGCCGCCGGACGAGGTTGCGCCGGATCCCCCAACTTTGGATTGGTTTTGGGGCCAGTAGAATCTTTGTCTGTGGAAGTCGCTGCCGCCGGCTGAGAAAGCCAGGAAGTGGTGTTCAAGAAGGAGATGGCGGAGGAGGAAGCCAGGTACCAGGCGGCCTGTGAAGCCCGTGATGTCCCCTGTAAAAGGAGGCGACGCAGTTTTGGGGGCAGGCGCGTCGTCGTGCGGAGGAGGTGTACCAAGACGGGTACGAAATGGCAAGATTGTTCGCGCTCGTCCGCCAGCAAGAGGCAGATCGGTACGTCAAGCGCTGCGAGGCGGAGGAGGTGGAGTACTGCCTCCGCACTGGGAAGACGCCACGCACCAGGGAGCTGCTAGCGAGGGGCTGCCGGAATACTGGCCCCAGGAGGGATTATTAGTTTTAGTATTGTTCATTTTCAATTTTATGCATTGTACGGAGTAGTTAAGTAGCGTCACGTATATGTGATGATATTATATATATATGTATATATATTCTTTGATGAACTAATAAACAATATATATGTATATATATTATGAAATCCATTTTCTATCTATTTTTGTATACTAATTTGAATCTAGTTGCTATCGTCCACATATACAGAATGGAAAGCGTATATACACACATTGAAACAGAACATATAAGAACGGAAAACAGAGTACACACATTGAAACAGAGGAATAAATAGAGCAATACTATGATTGTTGTGAATACATAGCTATCCATGTCTAAACGACTCTACAAAATAAAACGCGTCCATGAGACCATGACCAGCAGCCCTTGCCTACGGTAGCTCTTGGCTCTGCCTAAACTCGTGCAGGCGTTCGTCCAAGCGGTCGCAAGCTCATGGTACATCTGGAGCGCAATCTCGAGCTCCAAGTTGGCTATTTCATCGGAGATCACCAGCTCGAGGATGCGACGGCCATGTTCCTCTACTGCGCCCAGGTGGACACCTGGCCCAAGGAGGCGGTCGAGCCTATCGACCAGCGCGTTGGCATCGAGCGGGCAGCGGACAGGGCGAACGGTGCGACCCATGTGAACGGCACGGCGGGCATCCGATGCAAGTACGGCGCGGCCGACCTCTGGTGCAAGTATGGCACATAGGGCCTCTGCCCATCCTGGCGAGGAATGGGGGTACTGACGGGACGTGTACCCAGCTACGACGCCGTGTCGACAGCAGGCAAGCGCCGATGGATCCGCTCTTGCTATGCGGCGCGCCGCGCCTCTCGCTCTGCGGCGCTCCAACGGTCTCGCCGTGCGGCGAGCCGCAGCCTATCAGCGCGGACGCGCCTAGCTTACTCTGTGGCGCGCCATCGATCATGTTGTGCGGCGAGCTGCAGCCTGTCGGCACTGACATGCCTACTTGATCCACGGTGCTGAAGCGCCATGCGCCAAGGGTCTGCTCAACCCTGGCGGTGCCGCGCATAAGGCGTCGTCCATCGCGTTGCTGGGGAGCGTCGCGGCCTCGACGGGCCGTGGCGCCTTCTGGTTTTCCTCGTCAATGAGGTTGATGGCAGAGGCGGCGCTTTAGTGGGTTGGCATGCTTGGAAAAGGTGGATGTGCTACAGGTTGCGCTTGTTGCCTCTGTGCGTCGCGCGCCATCTAGGTTTATGCGCAATATCGCTGGGTGGTGGGAAACAGGTGAGGAAATGGCGGGAAACTAATGCGGCAAGAGTGGAACAAAACACCAGGCATAACACCCAACCGCGTAAGGAATGCAAAATCAAGGAACATAACACCGGTATGACGGAAACTAATGCGGCAAGAGTGGAACAAAACACCAGGCATAAGGCCGAGCCTTCCACCCTTTACCAAGTATATAGATGCATTAATTAAATAAGACATATTGTGATATCCCAACATATCCATGTTCCAACATGGAACAAACTTCATCTTCACCTGCAACTAGCAACGCTATAAGAGGGGCTGAGCAAAGCGGTAACATAGACGAACAACGGTTTGCTAGGAAGGTGGGTTAGAGGCTTGACATGGCAATATGGGAGGCATGATACAACAAGTGGTAGGTAGCGCGACATAGCGATAGAGCGAACAACTAGCGAGAAAAGATAGAAGTGATTTCGAGGGTATGGTCATCTTGCCTGAGATCCCGCAAGGAAGAAGAACGAGTCCATGAAGAAGACAAACGGATGTAGTCGAACGAATCCTCACAATCGCAACGTAACCAGAACTATCAAGGAGAAGCGCAACCGGAAAGAAGCAAGCAACATAGTAAACAATCATCACATAAACATGGCATGATGCACAATCAAGTATGATGCATGTCCGATTTAATGAGCATGGCATGGCAAAATGCAACAAACAACACTACAAATTAAGTGGAGCTCAATATGCAACGAGTTGCATATTGACGAGACACCACATCAATTATTTAGTTCTCTCTCGGTTATGTACCGAACAATATTAAATGTTATTAAACATGGCAAGGGGTGAAGCATAAGTAAACTAACTATTTAGGCAAGTTTAAATGAGGCCGGAACAACAAACAACAATTCCGGAAAATCCCCATATGCATATTTTGAATTTGCTACTGTTCTGCCCTAAACACAATTTTAATGTTGTTATACAGCAAAATAAAGTGCACCATGTTAAACTAGGCATTTTACTACCCCATTTACATATAAAGTTTATTAAATTTGGAGCTACAGTTATTTAGTTATGAAACAAAACATTTAGCATGGCATTTATGCAAAATAAATGTAAACAGCAACTTAAACAATTTAAACATGGATGAGAGCAGCATATTATGAAACTAGATGAAATTTTGAGCATTTTACATATATAAATTATTTACATATGATGCATGGTTAATTAGTTATTAGATGCATGAACAATAGGGGTTTTTCTGTAAAACTGCACTCTGTGGATAAATGAACAAATTCGCAGACGCTGAAAAAAAACACACGCGGGCCGAAATAGAGCTACAAGCTGAAACAGGGGCACGGGCGCTGGGGGGTTTCTCACCATGGGCCATGGCCCAGTTCGGAGGTGAGGTGAGGCAGGCAGGGGGGCGGGGCAGATGCAGGCAGAGGCGAGGCCGGCCCAGGCGAAGTCAACGCGCCTGGTTCCTTCGATGCAGGGAAGCAGGGGATCAAGCTCGTGCTCGACAGAAGACAGCGACGGCGCAGGGACGCAGTCAACGTAGGCGGTTGAGGCAGAGGCGATGCAGGTGTGGGAACACCGGATCCAGGCAGCGGCGCGCCCGGCAAGAACTTGGCGACGGCGGCTCCTTGCTGCAGCAGCTACAGGGAGAGAGAGAGATGTGAGCCGAGAGAGAGAAGGGGAGGAAAAAGGGACGGGCGGAGGGGAGCAGAGGGGCGGCCTAGTAGTCGAGGTCGCCGGCAGCAGGTCGAGCTGGAGGAGCTCGGGGCCTCAGGTGCGGGAGCAGAGGAGGCCGAGGCGCCATGGCAGGGGAATGGCAGCGGCGGCGGCATCTGGATGGGCTCGACGACCTGCTGGTCGCCAGCGGGAGCGCAGTCCGACGAGGCTCAGGAGGTTACAGGAGGTGGAGGAACTCGCGATGCAGAGGACTTGGCTCGGGGTCGAGAGGAGACGAGGACGAGCGTTCCTGCTCGGGACGACGAGGAGGTTCGAGGCCCGCGCGACGTTGAGCTCCAGGAGGTGCTCGGGCACGGGAGCTTCTTCTCCGATGGGTATGGACGGGAGAGGTGGCTCGGGAGGAGGGGATCGAGGGGAGCTCTAGTTGGCCGGGCATGCAGATCGAGGAGGAGAGGAGTGGCGGCTGCTGGATGGGGCTGGAATGGTGGATGGGACAGGGGAGATCCCGAAGGGGTGGTTGACTGGCGGCGGCGGCGATTGGACATGCGAGGATCCCTAGAAAATAGGGTTTGGTCTAGAAATGCACCGGCTATATATAGTACTAGGGTAGGGGTTAATCTGATCCTTCGATCAAAATCGGACGGTCGGGAAAAATAGGCTAGGGAGTCCAATAAACGAAGATGTTTTATGGATGTTTGGGGATGATCCGGACCCAACGGTCATGACCTTGCGGTTCGGGTTCGGGACAATTTTCGGACACGCATGAGAGGGGATCTGAGAGAGGTCGACAAAGACAAAGAGGTTTGACCAAGGTCAACGGAGACGAAGCGAGAAGCGGCAACTACAAACGACTACAAGTTTTACGAAAACATGCGGATGCAATGCGGATGATGCGATGATGAAATGCAACAAAAAAATAAAACACACGACGAAACTCGAAAAACATGGAAGTCTTCTGGAGCATCGGTCTCGGGGCGTTACAACACTCCACAGTAGAAGAGGATCTCGTCCCGAGATCTACGATGGCACCGGAGAAAAGCGGAAGAGGAAGGGGTAAAACAAAGTTGCTTCTTTGACAAAAGAGTGAAACCAACGAACCTTGAGAGGTTGAAAAGTTGAAAGAAACAACACAACGGAGTAGAACACAATTGAGAGCACTCCGTTGGAAAGAGAAGCAAAACTTGACAAAATGGGAACAACTTGAAAAGAGGACGCACCACTCCGGTTAAAACAAGATAGATAAAGAGTATGAGCGAAAGAATTCGGACAACACTTCGGTTGAACATGGAAGGAATAGACCATGAACTAGTCAAAATGTGATGATACTTCAAAGAGAGCAACAACACAATTCCTCCGGAATAAAAGAATGGAAGCTAGATCATTGGAAAGAAAAGAACGGAGAAGAAAAATGACAACTCTTCCAACTAAAATTGAAAGAGCATCTTTAGGAGAAAGGCTCGAACGGAGTTGTTGAAAAATCAACAACAAAGACATGATTCCCGTGGGCTTAGGTAACCATCTCAATAAATTGAGGCTAATCCTGCCACCAATGAAAACAAAGATTGATTGAGATCAACGAAGAGATGAAAACTTCTTCACCGGGATGCGAAGGAGAAATTTGGATCATTGATGAGCACCACAATAGCAACATTCCTTAGGGAAGGCTTTAGGTGAAATAAAACCCAAGATAACTCCAATGAAGAAACGATGGGTTTAAATATCTCATTCTTGATAACTTGAATCACGAAGGGAAATTGTCAAGAATGACATAACACCACCTGAAAAGATAAGGTAAAAAGAATTGCACTTCGGAATGCAAGATGAAGAATGCTTGAACTCCTCAAAACAAAATATGTGTTGAGCACCATGTTTACTTCAGAGTAGCTTGGCAGATCTTAACTTCAAGAGAAACCTTGAAGAACAATTGAAGAATGAAAAGAATCCTTGACGAACCACCATGTAGAGCCTCCATGAAGAACTCCGGTAATGAAAGGATGATAAAAAGAAAGAGAAGTTGAGAACACAAGGTGAAGCCTTGCGATGATTTAGATGGAGCTTTGCGACAAGATAAAACGGAAAACATGAAACTCCGGAAGAAGATGAACACATATAACTGAGAAATTGATATCACTACAAACTCCGGAAGAAGGAATTAATCACTTGGATGAAACAAGAATAAGAATCATGTTATGCATATCCTTCACCAATTTAAATTGATGACAAGCAACGGATTTGGCATACTACTTGTTCTCGTAGAAAGGACTAAGAGAGATATAGCGCAAACTTGAGAAAAGTCTTCAACGATCCGTCGGTAGGATTTGGAAAGAACGAATGAATTGATATGATAACAACGGAAGAGAAATCTTGAACGAACCACCGTAAGAATTGGAAATGAAAGTAGCAAAGGCACAATTCACCGGGAAGAATTAGAAAACGAATAAAGATACTTGACAGAATTTAGATACAAGTGAAACAAAGAGATCATGAACTGATTAGAGAATACTTGAATGATGCACCGATAAGATTTGGAGAACGAGAGCTGAATGTTGAGAACGAATAAATCTTCTGAAATAATGGCCTTTGGAGAATCAAACTGAAAAGACTCATGAATTGCTCCGGATGGGTGAAAAGAATTCTCACAATTGAAAACAATTATGAGAGGATGGCATGAAGCTAGAACCATGAATCTTTGGAAGAACGGGTAAGGATTTAAGAGGAACTCTTCTTCGGTCTTCAAAATCCGAGACTGACGATGAGAAACACCATGAATTGTTGAGGCACTCCGGAATGAAGAATAGAAAGGTTGAACCAACAATGAAAGAATTTGAAAGATCTTGGAGAAAGACATTTGACTGGTGACAATTCATTTTTACGTCAAACTTGGGGAAGAATTTGAGAGTAACTCCGGAAAAATTAGAAGAGTCAGGTAAGATCCTGGGAAAAGACCTGTGGGTTAGGGCCCAGTCAAAAGATACACCGTTGATTGATTTAAAAGAGAAATTGTGCCGGTTGATTTAAATGGCTTGAATGAGATAACAACCTCGAGATAGCTTGAACGGATCTTGAATGAAAAGACGAGCCTTCTGAGATATCTCCAGCACTCCGGAACAATTGAATAGCGAGAAGTGGTTGATTAAGAGGTGCACCGGCATGAGAAAACATTTGAACCAAGGAAAGGAATGTGACCAACATTGAAGGCTTGAATTTAGTCCACCGAAGAAGAAAAAGAATGAAGAATGATAAACTTGAAGAACATCTTCATGAGAACCACCGGGTAAGAACATTGATTGAAAAGAATGAAGGGACTTCACATGAATAAAATGAATACTTGGTTAAGACATCTGATTCCTTGAAGGAAAAGGGTGGGAGGGCGGGAAGACAAAGGCAACTTGGGATGGATGATACAAACACCGTTGACGAAAACTGAGATTGGATCTTGCGAATGGGAAAAATGATAGGATCATCTTGAAGAGAATCACACCGGTTGGAAAGAATTGACATGACAATGTCGATGATCAAGAAGGATTGGTATTCACATAGAAGTGTGAGGACACCACTTAGGGAAGGTATGGAATCAACACTTGACATTGAAGCAACTCGAATACCACAACTCAAAACAAAACAATGGACTGGCTTGCAAAATAAGCCGGAAACGAACATATGATAGATCCCATATCGTATCATGTGTCTATTGGAAAGATATTCTAGGAGCTACTTGAATTCCCACTTATAAACTCCCAAAACTTTCTGGTTATGCAATCAAGTGTTGGGGATACAGGGGAAGCATAATACCTCACCCAAACTAACAATCCCTACATCCAGCTGTATCCATCCTTCAACACATAACCAAGAAACCTTCGGAAATCGTGTACCTCAACCTTCGAAAAGCATCGGTTATACAAGTTATGGCAATACTCCCGAAATCCCACCCCAGTACTGGGTGGCATCGAGGTTATCTCACCAACAACTGCATAAAAGAGATTTTCGATGTCGGCGAACTCAGGTATTCCAGAACTGCAACGATAAAATTGTGACGACAACACCTCGGAGCTCAACTCCCCGGGACACTACCACAACCCCTAACTGTCAGGAGGCACCAAGAACAATGTTCTCGTCACAAGAATATCGGAACGATTCCAAGATACCCGCGTGATCCTAAAAAAAATTTCGTGAAATTTGAGGAGAGGAAAGTCAAAACTTCTACGTCAAGAGGCCTCACTAGAGCAATGAAGGGCTTCAGGAGTAAAAAGAATCCTACTCTCCGATATATATAATCCTAAGACTCAAAACATGTTGTTCTAGACTCAACAACGTCAGCGATTCGATCAAGCAGGGGGCTCCTAAGTCGGGGATGGCTCTGATACCAACTTGTAACACCCACAATGTGGCTATATCTCCCACGTGCCGAGGCACGACTTAGAGGCATAACCGCATGGTGGTTTAGTCGCAAGTGGGGTAATCTTCACACAATCCCATGTACTGAATAAGAAAGGGATAGAGAGTTGGCTTACAATCGCCACTTCACACAAATAACAAGTTAAACATACATCATCCAGAGTACAATCAAAGGTCCGACTACGGAACCAAAATAAAAAAAACCCAAATGCTATATCCCTGATCGTCCCAACTGGGCACCACTACTAATCATCCGGAAAAGACACAAACAACGACCAAGATCTTCATCGAGCTCCCACTTGAGCTCGGTTGCGTCACCTGTACTGGTATCATCGACACCTACAACTGTTTGGAAGTATCTGTGAGTCACGAGGACTCAGCAATCTCACACCCGAAAGATCAAGACTATTTAAGCTTATGGGCAGGAGAAGGTAGTGAGGTGGATCTGCAGCAAGCACTAAGCAAATATGGTGGCTAACATACACAAATAAGAGCGGGATGAGAAGCAACGCAACGGTCGAGAAGCTAGAAGTGATCCTGAAACTACTTACATTCATACATAACACAAACCGTGTTCACTTCCCGGACTCCGCCGAAAAGAGACCATCACAGCTACACACGCGGTTGATGTATTTTAATTAAGTCAAGTGTCAAGTTCTCTACAACCGGACATTAACAAATTCCCATCTGCCACATAACCGCATGCACGGCTTTCAAAAGTTTATACCCTGCAGGGGTGTCCAAACTTAGCCCATCACAAGCTCTCATGGTCAACGAAGGATATTCCTTCTCCCAGGAAGACCCGACCAGTCTCGGAATCCCGGTTACAAGACATTTCGACAATGATAAAACAAGACTAGCAAGACCGCCCGATGTGCCGACAATCCCGATAGGAGCTGCACATATCTCGTTCTCAGGGCAACACCGGATGAGCACTCCGTACAACTAAAACCAGCCCTCAAGCTTCCCTGAAGTGCTGCTGCACAGGACTCTAGTTCGGACCAACGCTTAGAGAAGCACTGGCTCGGGGGGGGGGGGTATAATAAAGATGATCCTCGGGAGCACGACTCCCAAGGGAAAAGTATAGGTGGTGGTGAGGCGAATGGTAAAACCAAGGTTGGGCCTTGCTGGAGGAGTTTTATTCAAAGCAAACTATCAAGGGGTTCCCATAACACCCAACCACGTAAGGAACACAAAATCAAGGAACATAACACCGGTATGACGGAAACTAAGGCGGCAAGAGTGGAACAAAACACCAGGCATAATGTAGCGACCTGACCTCAGACGGTCAAGTCTCTGTGCTTAAGTGTCGTCCCTGGATCGGTATGCTGACACACACAGTACTCGACGATTTAAAACAGAGGTAAATCACATGTATAAAGTAACGTAAATACTATTACCTCAATCCAAATAGCGGAAGTAACAACAAGGTTGTGGATTCCCATCAACACCAACGGCAAAGTTGAGTGTAGAAACCGTAACCCTAACGTATCACTTACTCGTCGTAAGAATCCTGCAACATGAGACGTTGCAGCCACAAAGGGTCAGTGCATTGAATGTACTGGCAAATTCACACCATAGGATAATGATGAATAATAACTATCACTACATGCATATATGGCTGCTGGAAAAGCTCTATGGTTATAAGGTTTTTGCGAAAAGCCAATTTTTCCCTACTGCAAAGGAATATATTTTATTTAACTACAAAGTTTGTTGAAAACATTGAGAAGGTAAACCCCCTCTCAATACCAATTAAAAGTAATCATTAATAACCCAACAAATTATTTAAGTAACGTGGTGAGATCAATATGATAATCCAAGAACCAGATACTCAAGAATGTCCATAACTAGGGACACGGCTAACCATGATTTGTTTGTACACTCTACAGAGGTTTGTGCACTTTTCCCCACAAGACTCGATCTCCTCCGTTGGATTTCTCGCACTACATGGTGTTTGAGAAACGGATGACCGAGACACAGTCTTTCAGAAGCGTTATCACCTGACGATGGGTAGACCGGTACACCTACATCCCCTACATCTGCTAGTCTACCACTGTAAGAGTTCACATGACTTAATCAACTATGCTAGAGCCCATAATAGCTTGTGGCTGCACATGGAAGTTTCTAGCATGAATAATCTTATGATCCCTTTGAGCCTGGGTGGTGGTCCATAGGAGAATCACACGGTACCCCGGGATTTCCAAAAATACAGGCAATCACTGGAATTCCCAAGGTGCCTCAATCCACCCAGATGTGTATTTAAGTTGCCACCTTAAGTTGAACCATTAATTAACAATCTCACATCTGTCATGAATACACTCAAACCCAATCCACGTCTACGAGCATAGCATAGCAATATAAGCATAACGTAGGAGTAACTCCCAAGGTTTGATTGCAGGTCAATAGGTTCCTACCTCATCAACTACTTCCCAATACCCACATGCTATCAAGTCCTAACCATGCAGTGTTTGAGGGTGAAACTAATGCATAAAAACTAGGTATGAAAGGGATATGATCAAAGTGTGAACTTGCCTGCAATGTTGATGAAGATGATTCGCACTCAACACTCTTGATAGTTCTACTCATCACACTCCGGTCAATCTATCGTAAGCGAGCAATAGTAAGCACACATAAGCACTCACTCAAAAGATCAGAAAGATCGAAGAAGACGATTCGGAAAACATCAAAACCAAACAAATAACTCTTGCAACATAAAACAATATCTAACAGTACCAAAATTATGTGAATTTGGACTTATCAAAAGTTTAGGTCAAGAGCTTCGTTTAGCAAAAAGAATCAACTCAAACGGAGCTATGGAACTCAAGTTACGATCAAAAGAAGATTCAAATTCAAATCTATTTGAAATCATATCCTAAATTTTCAAAAGCATGTTCAAGTTGTTTTATTTGATAGAGGAGATCATAACGAAGAAGTGGGCGTTGGTTTCGTTGAATTTGGATAAACGGGTAAAAAGATGTGGTCGTTTGAAACAGAAGGACTAATTTGTAAAAGAATTACTACAAATAGGTCCCTGGACAGAATATAAAAAGAAAAGGGAAATTCCATCGAGCGAATGCTCGCTAACAGAACCTAAAGAATGGAAACCGTTCGCTACAGAAGTCTAAATGACGAACATTCGTTAAATAAACGAAACCTAAATAAAATCTATCTAAAAGAATAAAACCGAATACTAAATAAAAATCGGGGAGGGGTTTATAGCGGTTATACTGGCACGGGCGGTTCAGGGCGGTTTACGGTGATCTCCGGCGACGGCGGGGTGGGGCGGTGGCTGCGCGGCGCGGGAAGGCGGCGCGGGGCAGCGGAGCTAGCGGCGGCGGCGCGAGGCGAGAGGCGGCGGGGTGCGGTGCG
>NC_057808.1:56534270-56543006 GCF_018294505.1 Triticum aestivum | reverse complement strand
GAGATGCGGCTGCGGCAGCGGGGCAAAGCGCGGCGGTGGCGCAGGCGAGCGTCGGCGGTGGCGCAAGCAGGCGACGGCGGCAAAGTGCGGCGACGACGGCGGCAGGCGATGCGGCGGCGGCGTGCAGCGAGGAGGATAGGAGAGAGGGGCCGGGGCTATTTATGGAGGAGGGCGGCCTCGGGAGGCGTGGAGGAGGGGGCAAGGGCAAAGGTGGCGGGGTGCGGTGTCCGCGACGGACACGGCGGCGGTGGCGCTGTCGTGCGGCGGCGGGAGTCCTGCTGGAGCTCGGGGACGCGCGGGCGTCGGGCTGGGCCGTGGCCTGGCCGGTTGGCGGGGCCGGCCCAGTTCGGCGGAAAGGTTTTTTCTCCAGCAAAACAAAAATAAACGCAAAATAAATAAATTTTTTACATAGGCATATAATATATCAAAATTTTCAGAAAAAGATTATCTACAACGTGAACATTTTTGTAGCGCCAAATAAAATCCACAAAAATTCGAATAAAGCAAAGAGTGCTACTGTTGCAATAAAACCTCATAAAAATCATTTTAGAAATACCAAAATGAATTCAACTTTATTTATCTCCAATTTTCTGATGTAGGGAATCATGTTACCCTATTTTCCATATATTTTATTTTTGGTGAAAAATAATTCGAATAAAACTCAAATAACTCCAAATTGAAAATAAATTCAAAAAGGACTTTAAATTTGATCTTTGAAACTCCCAACTCATATTTCATAATTTTGAAGAAGCCATTTTATCTTCTCTCGTGAAAATCATTGAGTTGCATAAAGTTTCTGAATTGGAAAATATTTCCAAATGGAATTCAAATATTTTTCAAACACCTTTTTCATTTATTTAAATGGAAGAAGTCATGTCATCTTCACTCAAGGGTTTTGTATTTGAAAAGAATTTGAATTTACGAAGATCTTAAATGCAAAATGAAAGTTTGGGAAAGTCCTTTTATTCCCTCTCATTTAACTTTCAAAAGTTTCGAATTTCACTCACTTTCAGTCAATCAATCAATCAATCAAACAATCAATCAAATCTATCTATTTATTATAACATTCCAAAATTTAGAATTTTGGGATGTTACAAACCTACCACTCTTAAAAGGAATCTCGTCCTCGAGATTCGGAGAGGCTAGCAAGAAATAGGTTAGGTTTGGGGTCTCAAAATCCATCGATCGTCACCGGGGTCTGGGGTGCTACCACCCTTAAAAGCATTGTTACGGTTCCATCAAAAACTCATATACTCTACCCTTATTCTTGACAGTGTCGGTCTTCTTAGATTTTCAGGAAAAATTTCTTCTCTGGGCTCTTCCAGTAGGGGCATAACCTTTTCCTCAATACTTCTGTCCTTTCATCTTGGTAAGGTTATCCCGAGACTGGGTCCTCTTAGCTGACGGGTCTAGCGCCAATACTAAACAACTATCGATATCTCATGGAGGGCAACAATTTATGGTTTCTCCTGCAGAAAATGGGTCTGGGTTGATCCTCACCGTATAACCTGCGGTTGGCAACAGCTGCCTTGTACAAGGGAAAATTGTTATACCATTCTAAGGTTTAAACAAGGTTTAATATTGTCGTCTCTCTACTATAGGTAAGTCACTCAGATTTACCATCCCATATAGCAAGGCGAACAATAAGAGTAAGTCGGTATGGTGATCAATCCATCCCGCACCCAATTCATTACCTTGTATATGGTTTAGCGAATCTCGCATCTAACACTTGGTCATCCTCACAAGCATTGCAGAATTTCTCTTGTCGACGAACCAAGTTTGGATAAATCCATGGATTCTGCAAGCCAAACAAACATCTATCGTTCCTTCCCAACCCTCAGGTTTTGCGTAACTCCTATAAGATCGTCTGTCGATAAACGTAACTTCTTCCAGGGTTTTTCCTTCAGCAAGAATGTGCTTGCTTCTTGGCAGGTCCTGGGGCCTGTGGGTTATGGCCCATCTCATCACTTGTAGTCCTTGAACTTATCATCGGGCAACTGATCATTATTCCAACTTCCTAGTATTCTTAAATCCATCCAATTGTATTGTCTCTCTTCCTTCTATTGGTTCCAAACTAAGACGTGATTACTCGAAATCATCCTGGAGTTATAATTGTTCCATATTACCAACATCATATCTCCTTTATATCCCATAGTACTTCATCTCTTCATCCTTGTGGGATAACCCACATACCGAGATAAAAACTTATACTTATGAAGTCCATACTCCACTTCGTGGAACATCATTATCCTTTCCAGGGTCAAGCGTCCTTACAGGGGAATATTGGCCATCTCTGCATGGCACTTCTTCAACTGGGAAACGTGAAACGCATCATGAACTCCTGACAGTCCTTCGGGTGACTCCAACTTGTTGGCCACTTCTCCCATACGTTCCAAAACTCGGTAGGGTCCTACAAATCTCGGGCTAACTTTCCCTTAACTCCAAATCGTTTAACTCCTCGCAGAGGGGACACACGAAGACATGCTCTGTCTCCAATTTCATAGACTACCTCCTTGCGTTTTTGAGTCTGCATAACTCTTCTGCCTGGACTGAGCTACCTTCAGTCTATCTCGAATCAATCTTAACATTCTCTTCTGACTCCTTGATCACATTCGGTCCAAACAACTGACGGTCTCCAACTTCATCCCACATCAACGGTGTCTAGCTCCTTCTCCCATACAAAGCTTCAAAAGGGGCCATCTTCAAACTGTCTTGGTAACTGTTGTTGTATGAGAAATCTGCGCAAGGTAGATTATCATCCCTACTAGATCCATAATCTAGTGCACACGCTCTCAACATGTCCTCCAGAATCTGATTGACTCTCTCGATCTATCCATCTGTCTGCGGATGAAAGGTTGTACTGAACTCTAGCCTAGTACCCAAAGTCTGGTGCAGCTGATTCCAAAACTTTGAGGTAAACTGTGTTCCTCTATCTGATACGATGGTCCTCGGAACTCCATGCAGACATACGATCCTGGTCAAATATATCTTGGCCAACTTTTTCGCACTTGTATAGGTGGTTTTCACTGGGATAAAGTGAGCCACTTTGGTCAAGCGAATCAACTACTACGCAGATAGAATCATATCCCGATCGGGTTCTCGGAAATCCGGTAATGAAATCCATGCCAAGCTTATCCCACTTCCATTCGGGTATCTGCATAGGCTATAGTAATCCTGCTGGCTTCTGATGCTCTGCTTTTACTCTCTCTGGCATACATCACCTACAACTACATACTCCGCAATATGCTTCTTCATACCAGTCCACCAGAAACGCTCCTTCAAATCCAAATACATCTTGGTGTTTCCAGGGCGAATCGAGTATGGTGAGTCATGAGCCTCCTGAAGTATTAACTTCCTGATCTTTGCATTATTGGGCACGTATACACGGTCCTCGAACCATAAGGTGTCGTACTCATCCTTATGAAAACCTTTGGCCTTTCCTTTACTCATCCTCTCTTTTACCTCAGCAATCTCTTTGTCATCCTTCTGAGCTTCACGGATCTTTCCCAACAATGTAGACTGAACTTCCCTTGCTGCAACAAAACCTTTGGGAACAATCTCCAACCGAAGTTCCCTGAGATCCTCGGCTAACTCCTTTGGTAATCCTCTGCTTATGAGTGTATTCGTCCTGGGGTTCTTTATGGTTGTGTCCTATTTCTCCACAAGGCTTGCATGCACAAGGTTTCTTCATATCATTACCGTAAGGCTTTAACTTCTGGGACACAAGCCGAGACTTTAGCGGAGTCAACTAAAATTCTTTCCAAGTGGTTACTCCTTTCCGTCCATTGATGGTTTGGTACATCCTCCACCAAGTAGCAGCACCTCTTTCAAAGCACTGAAGAGCATACTGGGTCATATCCTTTCCAGTTATAGTGTTATTCTCCATATGATCCTCCATGTTCTGAATCCATCGGTCCATCTCCCACTACTAGGAAAAGGGCTATAGATGGAATGGCCACTAATGGCGCACCAGACATGTGGTGCGCCATTGCTATATAGAAGTGGCGCACCATGTGCTGGTGCGCCATTAGTGTGAAAGACACTAATGGCCCACGAGACACACGGTGCGCCATTAGTAACATTTTTTTATTTTTCCAAACATACTAATGGCGCACCAGGGCACAGTGCGCCATTACTAGTTCTAACTAGTAATGGCGCACCAGCCACATAGTGCGCCCCTACTATATTTTTTTTATTTTTTATTTTTTTGCAAAAGTACTAATGGCGCACTAGAGAACAGTGCGCCATTACTAGTTTAAACTAGTAATGGCGCACTCTTCCCTGGTGCGCCATTAGTGTCTTTTTTTGCAAAACTACTAATGGCGCACCACCAGCAGGGATGGCGCATTAGGTGGTGGTGCGCCTTTAGTAACCTGAGACGAGCTAGATATTTTGGACAGCCACACCTACCCACTCACTTTCCCCACTTCATTCTCTCCACCTCCTCCTCCAAGCTTGTCCCGGCTGCCTCCTCCTCCTCACCTCATTTGCACCATAAATTCATCCAAATTAAGTGGTTAAATTACCTTTTTTTGATAGGTAAGTAAGGGGGAAGCTATCTTTATGTTGTTCTCCCTCTCGAACAACGTGCACATGCACTTTTTATGGCCTAGCTAGATCTATGTATGTTAGTGGTGTTGCATATGTTTGTGGTGTTGCATATATGTTTGTGTTTGCAGGTACCGGTATTTGAAATGTGATAGTTGCCAATATTTTGTCGGAATGTTGATTCATTTCCGTTTCGGCGAGAATTTTGGCACTATGCATTCTTTTTGGTCCTATTTTGAGGGAAAGTCATGCCAAATTTTTTCTTGGTTCTAAAATATCGTTTTGCTCTACCCCGCAGGCAACCATGGTCCACACGATGACCGAAGGCATCGTGAATAGGTTTTTGAGCTCCGCGAAGGCCGAGATGCTTGAAAAAACGAGACGGAGATAAGATGTCCGTGTCGAAGATGCAAGCTGAAGAGCCTTATTGCGGACCCGGATTCCGGGCAGGTGCGGGACCACCTGCTCTTGCGTGGTTTCATGGATGGCTATCGGTGGCAAGGTGATGAAGATGACTATGAAGTCGCCCATGGGGGTCGGGCAAGAAATGAGGATGGGCAGCAAAACAACCACCGCAGCTCGGGCGGGCGAGAAGACGAAGAATCTCTAGGACATGATCACGACGGTGATGCTGTACACAGTCGTCATGTAGAAGATGCTGGACATGATGATGAGGAAGATGCGGGAGCAGACGAAGGGCATGATCATGAAGATGAAGATGCCGGCGGAGCAGACGACGATGGACCATCGATGGGCTGGGTGCAGGACCCTCATATTGAAGAGTTGCTTCTCAAGTAGACGGATAACGCAAGAGCTGCCGCCCGAGAGAAAGCCAAGCTGGATCAACTGGAGATAGACGCGGTTACTCCATTGTATGAAGGATGCAGGCCCGAGGATACCCGCCTGAAGGTAATGCTCATGGCTCTGGAGATGAAGGTAAAACACAAAATGACCGACGCATGCTTCGACGAGAACATGTCATTCTGGCACGAACGTCTTCCCAAGGGGAACAAGTGCCTGACCAGTTTCGAGGAGGCGAAGAAAATCATGTGTCCTCTGGATTTACCGCACGTGAAATACCATGTGTGCATGAACAATTGCATCATTTATCGGGATGAGCACGCGGAGTCTACCATATGTCCGGTGTGCGGCGTCACTCGATACAAGAAGAGGAAGAAAGCTCCTCGAAAAGTGGTGTGGTACTTTCCGATCACTCCTCGTCTGCAGCGGTATTTCGCGAACCCTAAGGTAGCAAAGCTCCTGCGTTGGCACGCGGATAGGGAGGAGAAGAAGCGAGAAGATGACGCAAATGATCCGGAGATAAATAAAAAAGACAAGACGCTGAGTCACCCTAAGGATGGGAGCCAGTGGCAAGCGTTGAACTTCAAACACCCAAAATTTGGGAACGATCCAAGGAACATCGTGTTGGGCGCGAGCATCGATGGAGTCAATCCGTTTGGCAGCCAGAGAAGCACACATAGCACCTGGCCTGTGTTTGTGTGGATGTACAACCTTCCCCCTGGTTGTGCATGAAGAGGAAGTACATTCACATGAGTATGCTAATTGAAGGGCCGAAACAACCAGGGAACGACATCAATCTGTATCTGGGGCTGCTGAAAGAGGAGCTAGACACGCTGTGGAAAATGCCAACCAATACGTGGGACGCCGCAGAGAAAGAATATTTCCCTATGAGAGCCGCACTGCTCACGACGGTGCACGACTATCTCGGTTACGGATATCTCGCGGGGCAGGTGGTCCACGGATTTTCTGGATGCGTCAGGTGCATGGATGACACAACGTATCGCCAGCTAGATAGAGATCCTGGGTCTTCAAAAACCGTGTTCATGGGACATCGAAGGTGGCTTCGCAACGATGACCCGTGGAGGAAACGCAAGGATCTGTTCGATGGTGAAACCGAACCCCGAAGACGCCCGCGTACGAGGAGCGGCGAGGAAATAGACGAGCTGTTGAAAAATTGGAAAGATTGCCCACTGCCGGGAAAGAAGCAAAAGGCGCCAGAGCCGGGAAAGAAGCGAAAGGCGCCAGAGCCACTGCTGAAGGTATGGAAAACGAGGTCTGTTTTCTGGGACTTGCCGTACTGGAAGATCCACCGTGTGCCTCACAGCCTTGATGTCATGCATATCACGAAGAACGTGTGCGAGAGTCTGCTTGGTACCCTGCTCAACATGCCAGAGAGGACCAAAGATGGGCCGAAAGCAAGGGCAGACTTGAAATCAATGGGCATCAGGGAGGAGCTTCACGCTAATGATGATGAGGCGAAGCAGGACACGGATAGTCGTCGCAAAGGCAAAAAGGCCAAGAAGACCGGAAATGACTTCCCTCCCGCGCGCTTCACTCTAAGTCAGGAGGAGATCGATCAGTTTTTCACCTGCCTCGTAGGAGTAAAACTTCCTTACGGTTACGCGGGGAAGATAAGCAGATACCTAGACTTAGCGAAGCAGATGTTCAGTGGGATGAAGTCTCACAACTGTCACGTGTTGATGACGCAGATACTTCCAGTTGCAATCCGTGGGATCATGGACGCGCACGTCCGTGAAACGCTATTTGGCCTATGCAACTTTTTCGACGTCATCTCTCGGAAGTCGGTTGGCGTGAGGCAACTCAGAAGGCTACATGAAGAGATCGTGGTGATACTATGCGAGCTTGAGATGTACTTCTCGCCCGCATTCTTCGACGTTATGGTGCATCTGCGGGTCCATATCGTGGAGGATATCATCCAACTCGGGCCGACGTTCCTGCACAGCATGATGCCGTTCGAAAGGATGAATGTTGTCATCAAAGGATACGTTCGCAACATGTCACGTCCAGAGGGAAGCATAGCCAGGGGCTTTGTGACCGAAGAGTGCATCTCCTACTGCACGAATTATCTAGGCATCGAGAACCCCGTTGGTCTGCCCGTCAACAGGCACCTCGGCAGGCTCGCTGGATGGGGTCACCGTGAGGGTCGCCCCGAAATGCATGTCGACTTCGATGGTCGACTCGCCAACTTTGAAAGAGCAAACCTAGTCGCGCTACAACACATAGACGTGGTCGATCCTTGGGTGGTAGAGCACAAAACGTTTATTGAGAAGACGTACAATGACCGAGGCCAACAGAGGACGGACGGAGATATAATCAAAGAGCACAACTCATGTTTCACGCGTTGGTTCAAGCAGAAGCTTCTGTCGTACCCTTTACATGAGGATTCTTCCGCGGAAGAACAACTCATATTCGCCTTGTCACAGGGCGCCGAGCACAACCTGATGACATATGAGGCATACGATATCAACGGCTACACATTCTACACCGAGGACAAGGACATGAAGAGCGATGGTTATCAGAACTCCGGGGTAACGATGGAATCCTACACCGGTAACGACAAGGACAGATACTATGGAAGGATCGAGGAGATCTGGGAGCTGAGCTACGCTAGAGAGAAGGTCCCGATGTTCCGTGTCAGATGGGCCAAGAGCGTCATAAAAGAAGACCGGTATTTCACCACCATGGTTATACCCGAAGCCAAATCCAAGACCGCAGGCGCGAACGTCACCGCAAAAAATGAGCCATGGGTACTGGCTAACCAAGTGGACCAATGCTTCTTCATTACCGACCCGTCAAAGCCCAGTCGTGTTGTCGTGAGGAGAGGCAAAAGGAAGATCATCGGAATGGATGGAGTTGCCAATGAGCAAGACTTCGACAAGTACGGCGACCCGAAGATGGAACATGACGACGACGATGAAGTCTCAGCATACACCACAAGAAGAAGCAGGACCACCCTACCTAAAGGACGTCCGTTCAAGAGAAGCACTCCATTTACGAAAAATAAGGGCAAGAAGATTGTGAACAGATAGCTAACTAAGATCGATTGTATTTAAATTGTAGCCTTCATTTCTCGATTGTATTTCATGGGCACTTTTTGAACTCATGAATATTTTTAAATTTCATGGACACTCGATCTCGATCCCCCTCCATCTCGATCGCTATCCCACCTCGCCAGATCCGGTCCCCCTCGCCGCCGAGCACCCCCCGCACCCTCTACCCCCCTCCACCGGCCGCCGTCGCCGACCCCCCGCACCCTCCCCCGCTCCACCGCCGCCGACGACCCCCCGCACCCTCCCCGGCCCGCTCCACCGTCACAAATGAATGCAACTTAAATTGAAAAAAAACAAATTTAATTATATTTTCAAA
>NC_057808.1:56533553-56534182 GCF_018294505.1 Triticum aestivum | reverse complement strand
CACCCTCCCCGGCCCGCTCCACCGTCACAAATGAATGCAACTAAAATTGCAAAAAAAACAAATTTGATTATATTTTCAAATAATAAATTTGATGATTTTTTTCATATTCATAAATATTATTACTGTTTTTATAAAAAATTATTACTGTTTCATATTCATATTCATTTTCGAAAAAATTATTAGATGCAACAAAAAATAATAATAATAATAAATATTACTAATGGCGCACCTCTGGCTGGTGCGCCATTGCTATATAAAAAAAAGTTTACTAATGGCGCACCGATCGTGGGTGCGCCATTGCTATATAAAAAAACATTCTAATGGCGCACCGCTTCATGGTGCGCCATTAGTAAGCTTCCCCCCACACTAAAATTAATCACTCTAATCCCTCCCCTGCCTCATCTCACCCGCGCCCGACCACCATGACCACCACCGCCCCCGTGCTCACCGTCCCCGGCCGTGCTCGCTGCCCCCGCCGCACCCGACCACCACCGCCCAACGCACCCTCCCCGAGCCGAGCGCCGCCTCCCTCGCCGTCCCCCCTCCGCCCGCGCCCGCGACCTCGATGTCCTCCCGCCCAACCGCCCCCTCCGCCCGCGCCCTCGCCGTCCCCCTCCCCCCGGGGCCCC
>NC_057808.1:56533210-56533523 GCF_018294505.1 Triticum aestivum | reverse complement strand
GGCCCCACCTGCGTCAACCTCGTGCTCGCCGTCCAACACCGCGCGGCCTGCCCAGGAGGACCTCCGCCATCTTCCTCTTCTTCACCCAGCGGCGTGAGCTCGGCGGCGACAAGGAGTGGCGACCGCAACGACCCCGTCGCCGGCGTGATTCTCCCCCGACGCTGGACTGGTCAGGCCCCGCTCCTCCCCCTCTTCTTCACCCCCCGCTTGTCCTCTTAATTTCTATTCTCTTTGGTTCATTAATTTGTAGTACTGTTCTTGGTCTGGTTCTCTGGATAATTTCTAGGGTTCTTGGTCTGGTGCCAAGATTGGT
>NC_057808.1:56523649-56533187 GCF_018294505.1 Triticum aestivum | reverse complement strand
AATTTCTATTCTCTTTGGTTCATTAATTTGTAGTACTGTTCTTGGTGTGGTTCTCTGGATAATTTCTAGGGTTCTTGGTCTGGTGCCAAGATTGGTCGTGTTTGTTAATAGTACAACTTAGCTCACATGTCTTCCAGAGAGATCCCTGTTCTAGGATCTGAGCTCTCTCTTCTCTGAATTCAACTAAGGCATGAGGAACAAGGGGGGAGATAGCTACTGTCAAAATTTTTAACACTGCCTTACTTGTTTGTCAAATACAGTTAGCTACTGTCAAAAATTTTAAAACTAGGTCTGAATTTTTAACACTGCCTTAACAAATTACTAACTGTCCAAAAATAGAGTTAGCTACTGTCAAAAAATTCAGTTAGGTACAGTTAGCATCATATAAGAAAATGGCCATAATGTGCCCTGATAATGATTTATTTTGTCATAAAAATAAATAGTGTACTGCCATGATAATGACATGGTCCTGTGTTTGCAAGCTGTCATAATGTTTTCATTCAGAAACCATGGAAAAACACTCATCCAAGTTTCCAGAATGGCAGCATATTTTCAGAATGAAACAAAACAAAGTTCCTCTGTACATACATATATGGCTTTGCCACAATGGTACACTAGAGTGAAAGAAGAAGCATAGGCTTAATTGAGTTGTGGAGTTCTTGTTACCTTGTCTGTCCGTCCTCGTTAGTTACATGTATCTCTCTGTTTGTGTTTCTGCGTAACAGGTTCGATCGCGGTTGGAGAAAAATTGAGGCATTTGTTGGCTCCAAGACAGTGTGATACAGGTATATACATGTGCTCTGCTTACTTGTTTGGTTTGCAATAGTTATCATCTGACAAAGTATGCTTAGTTGTTGGGTTTGCAACCCATATTTTATAGTTGATAATACATTTCCCAGATCTGCTTGGTTGCAATCTTTTATTTGAACGCGGTCATTATAAGTTTATAGCTTTCCCATTGTCAGGCTTGTTCCAATAAGTAGATGCACTTGCTCCTTTCTTACATATTTGTGCCTGACAAACGCGGTCATCAAGTCTACTTCCATGTTGCTGCTAGTAGTAACTTGACAGCACAGCCATACTTAGCCACTGTTCATTAACAGCAAGTCAACAACAACATCAGCAAAATTCAGTTAACAACAACATCAGTAAAATTCAGTTAATTAACTGAAGAAGAGAAGAGAGAAAGTAGAGAGCAAGAGGAGTACTTGCATTAACTGAAACGTTTTACTTTAAACTTGCAAAATTGCAGTACTCCCTAAAACTACTGCAAGCAAGAATATACTGTTGGAGGGCACTACTGTAGGGATATTCTCTGGTCTACTGAAACTTGCTGGATGTATGTTCAGAAATGTGTTAACAGGTGTATTATTTACAGTAGTTGTTGCAGATGGTTTCTCTTGTCTTAACTGAATAATCATGTATTACATAGTGTTCTTGTTTTTCTTCATAGTTTGCAGCATTTTCAGATGTACACTGTTTTCCTATGTCTCAAAATGTTCCTAATTTGATATTTGAAAGTAAGTGTGTGGTTTGAAATTTTGATATGATTATGGCATCTAGAATTATGTCAGTTTTGTTTTGTATCTAGAAGACCAAAGTGTGTTACTCACCTGGGATCTTAACTGTTAAGTTTGTAATATTCCTTATATTGAAATCGAACATGATGGTGCTACTTGATATTTTTGAGACATGGCATCTCCCATGACTGAATCAGCAACAAGGGGAGTTGATTCCATGTCTTGGTTTCTGTAAGAATTTAATGGACCTGGGCCTAGTTAAGTATAGGCTTGGGCTTGTGGTTGAATGCTACCGTTGTCCTAGCCATGTATTTTCAGAATTGAGCTAACGATTTGGGGGTAGTATTTCTGATTTTAGAGCACCTTTGCTGGATGTATTTTACAGGAGCTGTCGGAATCAAAACAATGCTTGTGGGTTGTCCTGTTAAGTTGAGTGAGTCATTAGAGGGCAGATAGGGTCACCCACACCAATTAATGTTTATGAAGAAGAAGAATAAACCTGCTGCTGCTGCTGTTATGCTTGTATTCACTGCTGCTGCTGCTGTACTTGTGATGATGTTGTACTTGTGATGATGCTACTTGTGATCTTCTGAAATGACCCATTGGCTACTTCATTACGCGGGGATAATGAATTTGCAGGTATCCCGAGAGGCCCTTGAGTTTGCCGGAATGTCGATTAACTTCCGTTCCGGCAAATTTGGGTACTCATATGTCCTATTTTCAGCAAAGGTCATGCTGAAATTTTCGGTGAATTTTAGCATGACTTTGCTAAAAATAGGACATATGGGGTACTTGTGACTAATGCATGGGCCGGGGTATCTTAGTACTTAATTAAGTAGGATCAACTGGCTATTGTGTTATACATATAGAAGTGTGATATGTTTACTGTCTCTTGGTGTTTGTCCTTAATTAAGTAGGGTATATTATTAGAAGATACCCATATATATCAGTCAACCTAGGGTGCCTCGGCATCGATAAACCCTAAATGATGAAAACTTAACTTAGCATTTAGGGTGCCGCGGCATCGACAAACCCTAAATGATAAAACCTTGGCTTTTAGGGTGCCTCGGTGTCGAGGAGAACCTAAATGATGTACGCTTAGGCTTTTAGGGTGCCTCGGCGTCGACAAACCCTAAATGATAAAAGCTTAGCTTTTAGGATGCCTCGGTGTCGACAAACCCTAAATGATGAGACCATGATCTTGTTCCTTGACAATAACCAACTTTTTGACCAAACTTTTTTCCTATTTAGAGCGAAACATGGCCATTGGTGTCTCCGGCGGAGGCGGTATTCGTGTCTCCGGCGCCGGCACGGGCATTGGAGCTTAATGCACCCGGGTGTACACCGGTCGGCACCTCGCCAGCAAGCGGCCCCTCCGTCAGTTGCACGCGCACGCCCGCCGTTGGCGGTGCCTCGACATTAGCCGAGCTCGACGGCATCACGGTAACTAAGCCTCTCGGCCGATGACTTCATCTCCTTGCCTTTGACTGGGCATCCCTGATGCCCTACATGTTTTCGCAGGGCGCCACCGATGTTCCTTGCACTCTCCTGCACTTCGTGGGCGGCGAGTTGGTCGATGTCGCCAAGGGCAGAATCGTTCAACCGGGCAACCGCGTGTTCCACGGTAATCCGATGCCACCCACCTTGTATAGGGTTGAACTGGTTCGATTGCTGCCAGGCTGTGACGAGTTGTTACCTCCGATTCGACCCGCTGGGGCCGACGAAGATGATGTGATGACCCTCAGCGCCTGTCTAAGGTGGCCCCTGCTTTGGCCGAAGAGCCAGATTCGTTTGGGGGCGGGGGACACCACCCCACAGACAAGACCGCCAGTCGTGCCAGCGCCAAGCCATGGCAAGAACGCCACAACGCTACCGGACATGCCGGACATCCCTATGGCACAGGATCCGGACATGCATATGGCACAGGATCCGGACGACGACGACAACGACGGCGGTACATTTTCCAACGTCGATAAGTACTTTGCCAAACATGGGTACGGTGACGAGTTCTGCGGGCCTCCTTCTCAAGAACCCAACCCTGAAAAAGACGACCGCGATCTAGCTGGTACGGCGGAGAAACCCAATTGCAACAGGCGTCGTCTGGCGTTGAGTTCTCAGGAGACGCCTCTAGCTGCCACCTTCACCGAGCCTCAGATAGCTGAGGTGCCAAATATTATCAGCCCCAACACGCTCAAGAAGGCGGTCTGTGAGCAGAAATCGATCCCATTACAGCAGATCAGGAAGAAGGGACGGAAACGAAAGACTAACAAGGGCGCCAGCGCGAGCCAGCCGGCACCGAGTACGATCCGTGCTCAGGACGGGCCACCTTCACCTAAGGATATCTCGAGGAGGGTGCATGTGGCGGGTAGGACGATGCTACCGACAAATATGCTCAATGCTGCAACCGGTACTATGCGGAGTCTCCATGATAGTGTTCTTTCTTTGGAGAAGCGGTGTCTCAGAGAGAATGATGTGGCATACCCGGTTTTCGTGGCCAAGGTGCCAGAGGGCAAGGGCTTTGTGGATAGCGCCGTCGGGGGTACGATCGTCCTGCGGTTTGATGACATCTTTGCTATGCTTAACCTTCATCCGCTGCACTACAACTTCGTTCGGCTGTTTTCGCTGAGTATGGAGATGCGGATCATTAGAGACAAGACCCCGAACATTGTGATAGTCGACCCCTTCTACATGCGTGCCATGATCTTGGGCAGCGCTGGGGACCGGCAAGTCGCGGGTTCACACCTCGAAGGCATCATTCTGGCAAACCCAGATAAGGATAACTTCCTCGTGCCTTACTTTCCCGAGTAAGTCATCTCCTAACCGCCCCGTAACATATGATTTCTTAGATTTCGATCGTTCTTTTTTTCTAACATTCTGTGTTCTGTGCAGTGACACACATTGCACACTCATCCTCTTAAGCCCGAAATATTCCATGGCCACGTATTTTGACCCGGACCGTGACTCCAAGATAGACTACAGAAATATCAAGAAAGTTCTTGATGATGCTCTCCCCGGCTACGCCGCATCTGGAGGCACCTTTAAGAGGCCATCTCGTAGGTACGGCAGGCATGTGTTCACCCACAAGACGACGTTCCCCTGCGTCAAGCAGCCGCCTGGCGGTCAGAAGGATGCTTACTACGCCCTCCATCACATGCGGGCGATCGTACGGGACCATAATCACCTTCTGCTACCAAATAATCTCAAAGATTGGGCCGCAAGCTTGGCGGCAATCCAGGACGCGGACATCCGACAAGAATTCTTTCGCATCCAGTCGGAGTTTGCAGAAATCATCCATCAAGATGTCCTTCGTACCTCGGGGCAGTTCTACCTCAAATTTCAACCGTCCAACAGTGAGATAGACACAACGCTACAAATGCAGGCTGACAATGCCCGCGACTTCATGACCATCACGACAGACGGCGGCTTCATCCACGCTCCGGTCCCATGAGTCGAGTCGAAAGTAGTGATGCTATGTGTAGTTCTGAAACATTGATTAGCTCATGTTGTAATTAAACTTTAATGAACTTGTATGTCTCTTTGGTTTCGACAGTCATTCAACTTAGATGTAATCGATGCTATTTATTAGGAGGACCATGAATCTTGCTATTAATGTCTTGCTTTTCTCTTCCGATCCTTTTGTTGCATACTTATATATTGCTTATGTATTGTCTGTTGTTTGGCTAGTGCATAGAGATGTCGTCGTATGTCGTGTACAAGGGTAAGGTTCCCAGAGTCTACGACGACTGGGAGGAGTGTCGGAGACAGGTTCACCGTTTCAGCGGTAACAGTTACAAAGGGTACACCACTAGGGCAGAGGCGGAATCTAGATACGCGCGCTATCTAGCGGGAGAGAGGAGGGAGCGTTGGAGGAACCGGATGAAGACCAGTTTCATCGCGATGATGCTCATCGTGATGACCGCAGCTCTCTTCTATGTGATGGTAGTTTAGATGATCGATATCGACTTGTAATGTGAAGACAAACTCGCTACTCGCGGTCTCGAGACTTGTAATGTTCTATCTTTGTTCGGTCTTTTGAATTCGGAGACTAATATGATGAATTGTATTTGGGGACTAATCTTCTATTGTATTCGATGAATCTGCTGTTGCTGTGTGGTGCTGCTTATATTCTATCCAATAATATATTTTGTAATCTGTGCAAAAATCAAAAAAGAAAAAAATCCCTAATATACATACTAATGGCGCATCACCCCAATGTGCGCCATTAGTATGCCAAAGGATACTAATGGCACATCACACCGCAGTGCGCCATTAGTATGCCAAAGGATACTAATGGCGCATCACCCCGCAGTGCGCCATTAGTATGCCAAAGGATACTAATGGCGCATCACCCCGCGGTGCGCCATTAGTATGGCTAGGCACATGGGTAAATATGGCCCCCTAGGAGGCATACTAATGGCGCACCGTGGCCTATACTAATGGCGCACTGCCTGGTGCGCCATTAGTATACCAGATACTAATGGGGCACCAGTGGTGCGCCATTAGTAAAAAATACTAGTGGCGTGGTACTAGTGGCGCACCAGTAGTGCGCCATTAGTAGGCAAAACTGGTGCGCCACTAGTAGGCCTTTTCCTAGTAGTGTCCAATTGAATCATCGGTCCAGAAAATATAAGCTCATCTCCATTCATCCTCTATTGGGTCCAATGGTTGGGTGGGATAAGAGAGATAGAGAGGGATACACACAATACAAACAAAGTTTTTGAAAGACATATTTTATTTGTGGCTGTTGGAAAAACATCAAACAAATGACAGCTCACAATCGTCGCATCTAACGTAGGTATATAACAGGGGTTTGGTCTTTTAAAGGTCAATAAATCTTCAGAGTCGCCAAACTCTTCAAGTCTTGTTCATGTCTCCGATGGCTTCTTCCGATCATGCTTGTCATTCTCAAGTTCTTTTGCCAGATCATCTCTGTTGACGCGAAGTCTCTCATGACATCCTTTAATATTTTTGAGCTGCGTTCCAAACTTCTGGGTTTCAACCTCCTTGGCATGAACCATGATCCTACTGTCCTTCAGTTCCTGACGAATCTCCGGTATCTCGAGGTTTTTCTCCTCCAGCTTGGCTACTTTCAGCTTCTAGGTCCCGTGTTCTGCACGAACTACTTCCTTGTCAAAATACTGCTTCTTGTAGGTCCATCTAAACTTCTTGATGTAACACTCCAAATCCTGGTGATACACCGACTAAGGTTAAAACTTCATCTTGCTGATAGGTGCTCCATCAGCCTTCTACCATCCAATCCTTCCATGCATATGCATGCTTAACTCGGCACGGTGTCAATAGCATAAGCGGGCGATAACATCATGGATAGCCGTGTTTCTGCTCTTGTCATGTCCATGAGCTATTTCTCCATAGCTGATATCTCCTGCCTGAGGGTTTTCTTGACAAAACTTTGAATTCTAATGCTCCATGTTCCGGTCTTTCTCCGATACACCTTGATCTCAGGTATTGACAGCGTCCATAGTCTGCCAAGTTCCATAAGGGTAGCCTTCCTAAGTCATACAAATCTGGGAATTCTTCAGAGCCTTCAAATTCTCCCAGTCTTCGGAGTCTTCAACCGTTGTAGTTTCCATTATCATAATGCACGGTAAAATCCTCTTCATTCCGAAGTGGTCTTAGTTGTCTGATATCTTGTACTTCTCCAAGTGGTCTCATCCGTCGAATCTTCGAGTGGTCAAAAGGGAAAAAGGGTATGGTCTCACTAAAAGGGAATATTTGAATAAGCTCGGAAGAGAAGAGAGGTAAAAGATCTTTTTGAAAAAGAAAGTTTTAGAGAAAATCCTTCCTATGGGCTTGCCAGTTTCTAGGGTCACGTCCTACAGTCAACATGTGCTCTGATACCATCTTGTAGCGACCCGACCTCAGACGGTCAAGTCTCTGTGCTTAAGTGTCATCCCTGGATCGGTATGCTGACACACATAGTACTCGAGGATTTATAACAGAGGTAAATCACATGTATAAAGTAACGTAAATACTATTACCTCAATCCAAATAGCGGAAGTAACAACAAGGTTGTGGATTCCCATCAACACCAACGGCAAAGTTGAGTGTAGAAACTGTAACCCGAACGTATCACTTACTCGTCGTAAGAATCCTGCAACATGAGACGTTGCAGCCACAAAGGGTCAGTGCATTGAATGTACTGGCAAATTCACACCATAGGATAATGATGAATAATAACTATCACTACATGCATATATGGCTGGTGGAAAAGCTCTATGGTTATAAGGTTTTTGCGAAAAGCCAAATTTTCCCTACTGCAAAGGAATATATTTTATTTAACTACAAAGTTTGTTGAAAACATTGAGAAGGTAAACCCCCTCTCAATCCCAATTAAAAGTAATCATTAACAACCCAACAAATTATTTAAATAACATGGTGAGATCAATATGATAATCCAAGAACCAGATACTCCAGAATGTCCATAACCGGGGACACGGCTAACCATGATTAGTTTGTACACTCTGCAGAGGTTTGTGCACTTTTCCCCACAAGACTCGATCTCCTCCATTGGATTTCTCGTACTACATGGTGTTTGAGAAACGGATGACTGAGACACAGTCTTTCAGAAGCGTTAGCACCTTACGATGGGTAGACCGGTACACCTACATCCCCTACATCTGCTAGTCGACCACTTTAAGAGTTCACACGACTTAATCAACTATGCTAGAGCCCATAATAGCTTGTGGCTGCACACGAAAGTTTCAAGCATGAATAATCTTATGATCCCTTTGAGCCTGGGTGGCAGTCCATAGGAGAATCACACGGTACCCCGGGATTTCCAAAAATACAGGCAATCACTGGAAGTCCCCAGGTGCCTCAATCCACCCAGATGTGTATTTAAGTTGCCACCTTAAGTTGAACCATTAATTAACAATCTCACATCTGTCATGAATACACTCAAACCCAATCCACGTCTACGAGCATAGCATAGCAATATAAGCATAACGTAGAAGTAACTCCCAAGGTTTGATTGCAGGTCAATAGGTTCCTACCTCATCAACTACTTCCCAATACCCACATGCTATCAAGTCCTAACCATGCAATGTTTGAGGGTGAAACTAATGCATAAAAACTGGGTATGAAAGGGATATGATCAAAGTGTGAACTTGCCTGCAATGTTGATGAAGATGATTCGCACTCAACACTCTTGATAGTTCTACTCGTCACACTCCGGTCAATCTATCGTAAGCGAGCAATAGTAAGCACACATAAGCACTCACTCAAAAGATCAGAAAGATCGAAGAAGACGATTCGGAAAATATCAAAACCAAACAAATAACTCTTGCAACATAAAACAATTTCTAATAGTACCAAAATTATGTGAATTTGGACTTATGAAAAGTTTAGGTCAAGAGCTTCGATTAGCAAAAAGAATCAACTCAAACGGAGCTACGAAACTCAAGTTACGATCAAAAGAAGATTCAAATTCAAATCTGTTTGAAATCATATTCTAAATTTTCCAAAACATGTTCAAGTTGTTTTAGTGGATAGAGGAGATCATAATGAAGAAGTGGGCGTTGGTTTCGTTGAATTTGGATAAACGGGTAAAAAGATGTGGTCGTTTGAAACAGAAGGACTAATCTGTAAAAGAATTACTACAAATAGGTCCCTGGACAGAAAATAAAAAGAAAAGGGAAATTCCATTGAGCGAATGCTCGCTAACAGAACCTAAAGAACGGAAACTGTTCGCTACAGAAGTCTAAACGACGAACATTCGTGAAATAAACAAAACCTAAATAAAATCGATCTAAAAGAATAAAACCGAATACTAAAGAAAAACTGGGGAGGGGTTTATAGCGGTTATACCGGCTCGGGCGGTTCGGGGCGGTTTACGGCGAAAAACTGGCGGCGGCGGTTTCCGGCGATCTCCGGCGACGGCGGGTTGAGGCGGTGGCTGCGCGGCGCGGGAAGGCGGCGCGGGGCAGCGGAGCTAGCGGCGGTGGCGCGAGGCGAGAGGCGGCAGGGTGCGGTGCGGCGGCGAGCAGCTCGCTTGCAGC
>NC_057808.1:56523054-56523402 GCF_018294505.1 Triticum aestivum | reverse complement strand
GCGGTGGCGCAGGCGAGCGTCGGCGGTGGCGCAAGCAGGCGGCGGCGGCGGCAGAGTGCGGCGACGGCGGCGGCAGGCGATGCGGCAGCGGCGTGCAGCGAGGAGGAGAGGAGAGAGGGGCCGGGGCTATTTATGGAGGAGGGCGACCTTGGGAGGCGTGGAGGAGGGTGCAAGGGCAAAGGCGGCGGGGTGCGGTGTTCGCGACGGACACGGCGACGGCGGCGTTGTCGTGCGGCGGCGGGAGTCCTGCGGGAGCTCGGGGACGCGCGGGCGTCGGGCTGGGCCGTGGCCTAGCCGGTTGGCTGGGCCGGCCCAGTTCGGCGAAAAGGTTTTTTTTCCAGAAAAACA
>NC_057808.1:56502211-56522959 GCF_018294505.1 Triticum aestivum | reverse complement strand
AAATAAACGCAAAATAAATAAAAAATTTACATAGGCATATAATATATCAAAATTTTCAGAAAAAGATTATCTACAACGTGAACATTTTTGTAGCGCCAAATAAAATCCACAAAAATTCGAATAAAGCAAAGAGTGCTACTGTTGCAATAAAACCTTTAAAATACCAAAATGAATTCAAATTTATTTATCTCCAATTTTCTGATGTAGGGAATCATGTTACCCTATTTTCCATATATTTTATTTTTGGAGAAAAATAATTCGAATAAAACTTAAATAACTCCAAATTGAAAATAAATTCAAAAAGGACTTTAAATTTGATCTTTGAAACTCCCAACTCATATTTCATAATTTTGAAGAAGTTATTTTATCTTCTCTCGTGAAAATCATTGAGTTGCATAAAGTTTCTGAATTGGAAAATATTTCCAAATGGAATTCAAATATTTTTCAAACACCCTTTTCATTTATTTAAATGGAAGAAGTCATGTCATCTTCACTAAAGGGTTTTGTATTTGAATAGAATTTGAATTTACGAAGATCTTAAATGCAAAATGAAAGTTTGGGAAAGTCCTTTTATTCCCTCTCATTTAACTTTCAAAAGTTTCTAATTTCACTCACTTTCAGTCAATCAATCAATCAATCAAACAATCAATCAAATCTATCTATTTATTATTACATTCCAAAATTTAGAATTTTGGGATGTTACACATAAGGCCGAGCCTTCCACCCTTTACCAAGTATATAGATGCATTAATTAAATAAGAGATATTGTGATATCCCAACATATCCATGTTCCAACATGGAACAAACTTCATCTTCACCTGCAACTAGCAACGCTATAAGAGGGGCTGAGCAAAGCGGTAACATAGACAAACAACGGTTTGCTGGGAAGGTGGGTTAGAGGCTTGACATGGCAATATGGGAGGCATGATACAACAAGTGGTAGGTAGCACGACATAGCGATAGAGCGAACAACTAGCAAGCAAAGGTAGAAGTGATTTCGAGGGTATGGTCATCTTGCCCGAGATCCCGCAAGGAAGAAGAACGAGTCCATGAAGAAGACAAACGGACGTAGTCGAACGAATCCTCACAATCGCAACGTAACCGGAACTATCAAGGAGAAGCGCAACCAGAAAGAAGCAAGCAACATAGTAAACAATCATCACATAAACATGCCATGATGCACAATCAAGTATGATGCATGTCCGATTTAATGAGCATGGCATGGCAAAGTGCAACAAACAACACTACAAATTAAGTGGAGCTCAATATGCAACGAGGTGCATATTGATGAGACACCACATCAACTATTTAGGTCTCTCTCGGTTATGTAACCAACAATATTAAATTTTATTAAACATGGCAAGGGTGAAGCATAAGTAAACTAACTATTTAGGCAAGTTTAAATGAGGCCGGAACAACAAACAACAATTCCGGAAAATCCCCATATGCATATTTTGAATTTGCTACTGTTCTTCCCTAAACACAATTTTAATGTTGTTAAACAGCAAAATAATGTGCACCATGTTAAACTAGGCATTTTTCTACCCCATTTACATATAAAGTTTATTAAATTTGGAGCTACTGTTATTTAGTTATGAAACAAAACATTTAGCATGTGATTTATGCAAAATAAATGTAAACAACAACTTAAACATTTTAAACATGGATGAGAGCAGCATATTATGAAACTAGATGAAATTCTGAGCATTTTACATATATAAATTATTTACATATGATGCATGGTTAATTAGTTATTAGATGCATGAACACTAGGGGTTTTTCTATAAAACTGCACTCTCTGGATAAATGAACAAATTCGCAGACGCTGAAAAAAACACGCGGGCCAAAATAGAGCTACAGGCTGAAACAGGGGCACGGGCGCTGGGGGGTTTCTCACCATGGGCCATGGCCCAGTTCGGAGGTGAGGTGAGGCCGGCAGGGGGGGCAGATGCAGGCCGGGGCGAGGCCGGCCCAGGCGAAGTCAACGCGCCTGGTTCCTTTGATGCAGGGAAGCAGGGGATCAAGCTCGTGCTCGACAGAAGACAGCGACGGCGCAGGGACGCGGTCAATGCAGGCGGTCGAGGCAGAGGCGATGCAGGTGTGGGAACACCGGATCCAGGTAGCGGCGCGCCAGGCAAGAACTTGGCGATGACGGCTCCTTGCTGCAGCAGCTACAGGGAGAGAGAGATGTGAGCTGAGAGAGAGAGAAGGAGAGGAAAAAGGGAAGGGCGGAGGGGAGCAGAGGGGTGGCCTGGTAGTCAAGGTCGTCGGCAGTAGGTCGAGCTGGAGGAGCTCGGGGCCTCAGGTGCGGGAGCAGAGGAGGCCGAGGCGCCATGGCAGGGGAATGGCAGCAGCGGCGGCATCCGGACGGGCTCGACGACCTGCTGGTCGCCGGCGGGAGCGCAGTCTGACGAGGCTCGGGAGGTTACAGGAGGCAGAGGAACTCGCGATGCAGAGGACTTGGCTCGGGGTCGAGAGGAGACGAGGACGAGCGTTCCTGCTCGGGACGACGAGAAGGTTCGAGGCCCGCGCGAGGTTGAGCTCCAGGAGGTTCTCGGGCATGGGAGCTTCTTCTCCGATGGGGATGGACGGGAGAGGTGGCTCGGGAGGAGGGGATCGAGGGGAGCTCTAGTTGGCTGGGCATGCAGATCGAGGAGGAGAGGAGTGGCGGCTGCTGGATGGGGATGGAATGGTGGATGGGCAGGGGAGATACCGAAGGGGAAGAGGGGTGGTTGACTGGCGGCGGCGGCGATTGGCAGGCGAGGATCCCTAGAAAATAGGGTTTGGTCTAGAAATGCACCGGCTATATATAGTAGGTGGGGATTTGGGTAGGGGCTAATCTGATCCTTCTATCAAAATCGGACGGTCGGGAAAAATAGGCTAGGGAGTCCAATAAACGAAGATGTTTTATAGATGTTTGGGGATGATCCGGACCCAACGGTCATGACGTTGCGGTTCGGGTTCGGGACAATTTTCGGACACGCACGCGAGGGGATCTGAGAGAGGTCGACAAAGACAAAGGGGTTTGACCAAGGTCAACAGAGACGAAGCGAGAAGAGGCAACTACAAACGACTACAAGTTCTACGAAAACATGCGGATGCAATGCAACAAACAAATAAAACACACGACGAAACTCAAAAAACATGGAAGGCTTCTGGAGCATCGGTCTCGGGGCGTTACAACAGACCACACTAGGGAACTCGTCGGTGATGAATTCATCAATCGCAAACGGCTGTACACTAGCAAGCATTTGCCCACAACACACACGGCTTATTCCATCACAAATAGGTCGGATGGATCAACTGTCTGCCACGTATCACACATTGTCAAAAAGTAATGTGGTAGACCTGGTTTAACATGTGTTAAAAAATAAAAACAAGGACCTCGAGGTTAAATTAACTCATGGGATGGGTCATATCAGTCATTTAATTTAACAGATATGACCCATCCTATCAATTAATTTAACATCAACACAACTTCCCATCCAGCCACCTATCTGATGGCTGCTCCAGCCTAAGCACACTTAACATGAGAGTTCTCTTACATGAGCTACTGGTGGAACAACTAGTCCTTGCTGATATAGGATGCCTCTTCGCATCCTTATGGCGTATCCGGATGACCACCCGTCCCCCAATGGCCAATAGATGTTGTGTAGACAGAGCATATCACCCACGTCTTATTAGCAGCAACCGTTTGTGTTATTATCGGTCTTCGCACACATTTTTGATTACATACCTATTTGCCGCGTATCACACACATCTTGTTATATTGAACCGTTTCTGTTCTCTTTTCTCAACGCAAAAGTTCATTCGAGTGAACCGCATGCCGTATATCGCACACACCTTGATTTGGCTGACCGTTTCTTTTGTGTTGCCTAATCACAAACAGTTCATCTGAGTGAAGCGTATGCTGCATATCGCACACACCTTCATCTGGCAGCCCGTTTCTTTTGTTCCTCCTCATCACAAACAGTTAATTTAACTGAACCGTATGCCCTGGATCACACACGCAACCAAAATCTGAACTGTGTTTAATGCATCCGTCATCGCAAATGTTTTGCACCTTTTTTGACGGTTTTTTACATCACCGTTGTGATTATTGCATCGCACACAGTTTTGTCGAAGGGTCTCTGATCGTAGTGTCGTGTTAGCAGCATCCTGCAATAGTGTTTGGAGAAAAAAATCAGGGAGAAAGAATTATCATGTTTCACGAGACGGAGCCGCCGCCACCTCCTGTTCTTCATTGGGAGGCCAGATCTGGAGTCCGTTTGGGGCTCCAGAGATGGGGATCTTCGATCTTCGTCATCGCCAATTCCATGATGCTCCCAACTGGGAGTGAGTAATTCCTTCATAGGCTCGCTGGTCGGTGAGGAGTTGGATCAGATTCATCATGTAATCGAGTTAGTTTTGTTAGGGCTTGATCCCTAGTATCCATTATTTTCTGAGATTGATGTTGCTATGCCTTTGTCATGCTTAATGCTCGTCACTTTGGGTCCGGGTGCCATGATTTCAGATCTGAACCGTTTATGTTATCACCATTATATCTATGTTCTAGATCCGATCTTGCAAGTTATAGTCGCCTACTACGTGTTATGATCCGGCAAACCCGGAGTGACAGAAGTCGGGACACTTCCCGGTGATGAACGTAGTTTGAGGAGTTCATGTATTCACCATGTGTTAATGCTTTGTTCTGGTTCTCTATTAAAAGGAGGCCTTAACATCCCTTAGTTTCCATTAAAATGATCCTCAGTTTGCTACTTCACCTATCTTTGTTACTGATAAGGATTATGAATTCTCTGTTGATCCTGAGTTAATTACTTTGGTTGAATATGATCCTTTCCATGGTTATGAAACTGAAACTGTTGTGGCGCATCTTACTAAGTTGAATGACATAGCCACCCTTTTTGCTCATGATGAGAAGATTCGCTATTATTTTATTCTCAAATTATTTCCGTTCTCATTAAAGGGTGATGCTAAGGCTTGGTATAATACTCTTGCTCCTGGTTGTGTGCGTAGTCCCCATGATATGATTTATTACTTCTCTGAAAAATATTTTCCTGCTCATAAGAAACAAGCTGCCTTACGGGAAATATTTAACTTTGCGCAAATTGAAGAAGAGAGTCTCCCACAAGCTTGGGGGAGGCTTCTCCAATTGCTTAGTGCTTTGCCTGATCATCCTCTAAAGAAAAATGAAATACCTGATATCTTCTATAATGGACTAACCGATGCTTCTAGGGATTTCCTAGATGGTTGTGATGGTTGTGTTTTCAGGGAACGAACTATTGGAGAAGCTGAGGAATTATTAAATAACATATTGAAAAATTATGATGATTGGACTCTTCCTAAACCACCACCTAAACCTACTCCAAAGAAGAGGGGTATATTATATCTTTGTCCTGAAGATATGCAAGAGGCAAAGAAATCTATGAAGGAAAAAGGTATTAAAGCAGAGGATGTTAAAAATTAATCACATATCAAAGAAATACATGGGCTTGAAACACCACCACCACCTAAGGTGGCAGAGTTAATTTTTTTACTAAAGTTCGATGAAGGTTATATTCCTTATAATAAACACCCTAGTCAATGTCTTTATGAGTTTGATAATTACATTAGAAAGCAAGATCACTTCAATGCAAATATTATGAAACAATTGAAATACAATTCTGATGTGATTGCTTGCTTGAGTGACTTGTTATTTAGAATTTCAAATGATGTCAGAGGTGTGGGAAAACATGCATCTATGGTTCAAACTCAATTAGAACAAGTTGCTAAATCTCAAAGAGAATTGCTTGATGAAATGAACAATAATATCAATGACTTTGTTGTTAGAGTAGCAACTACAAGAGGTAAAATGACTCAGGAACCACTTTATCCTGAGGGTCACCCTAAGAGAATTGAACAAGACAATCAAAGACTTAACAATGACTCACCTAGTCCTTCTAAAAGGGAAAAGAAGAAGAAAAATGATAGGACTTTGCATGCCTCTAGTGAACCTGAAGTAGAAAAACCTCCTGATAATGACAATGAAGTCTCTATCTCTGATGCTGAAACTCAATCTGGTAATGAACAGTCACCTTCTGATAATGAAAAATATAATGATGAGGTTCATGAAGACACTCAAACAAATGATAAAGAACCAGACAATGATGTTGAAATAGAACCAGCTGTTGATCTTGATAACCCACAACCCAAGAATAAAAGATATGATAAAAGAGACTTTGTTGCTAGAAAACATGGTAAGGAAAGAGAACCATGGGTTCAAAAACCTATGCCCTTTCCACCTAAATCAACTAAGAAGAAAGATGATGAAGAATTTGAACGCTTTGTTGAAATGTTGAGGCCAGTCTTTTTGCGTACTCGCTTGATTGATATCTTAAAAATGCCTCCTTATGCAAAATACATGAAAGACATCATCACCAACAAGAGAAAAATACCGGAAGATGAAATCTCCACCATGCTTGCTAATTATACTTTTAAGGGTGGAGTACCAAAAAAACTTGGAGATCCGGGAATCCCAACTATACCTTGCTCCATCAAAAGAAATTATGTGAAAACTGCTTTATGTGGTTTAGGAGCTGGTGTTAGTGTTATGCCTTTATCTTTATATAAAAGACTTGATTTGAATAAACTCACACGTAATGAAATATCTTTGCAAATGGCTGACAAATCAACTGCCATACCTATCGGTATTTGTGAGGATGTGCCCGTTGTTGTTGCTAATGTTTCTATCTTAACTGACTTTGTTATACTTGAGATGCCCGAGGACGACAACATGTCGATTATCCTTGGTAGACCCTTCTTGAATATTGCAGGGGCTGTTATTGATTGCAATAAAAGCAAGGTCACTTTTCTTATCAATGGTAATGAGCATAAGGTGCACTTTCCGAAGAAACAATTCCAAGTGAATGGTATTAATGTTATTGAAAAATCTCCGACAATCACTATTGGAAGTTTTCAACTACCTCTACCTAGTGCCAAAAATAAATATGAAATGCTTATTGTTGGGGACATTCATATCCCCATTGAGGTAACTTAGTGTTTTATGGAAGTTCTTCGGTTTCATACTAATCGGAAGTGGTTGTCAATAAGACTTGATCAACCTTATTAATGAATCATTTTTTAGAGGTATGAAGTTGATGAATTTAGTGAGCACTACCTTCTGCCCCTATCTTTTGTTTTCTGTTTTTCTTAGTCAAATAAAATAAAATGCCATGTCTTGCCTGCTTTCTGAGTTTCTAGTGCAATAAAAAATGACCAAAAAATAAAAGTTCTCAGAATGCTCTGAAAATTTAATACGATTTTTTTCTGAATATCTAAGAATTTTTGGTGCGAATAACTTCTGAGGGACGTGCTCCAGGTGGGCACAACCCATCTGGGCGCGCCCTGGTGGGTTGTGTTCCCCACGTGGCCCCCTCACTTATCGCTTCATCCCATATCACCACCTACCTCCAACAAAAAAATCACCATTTCTCTCTCTCTCTTCTCTCTCGTTTTCTTGCTCTCAAACCCGCGAATTTCGATCTCTTTGCTCGAAGCTCCGTTTCCGAAACTGTTTCGGGGAATTGTTGCTTGGTACGTATGTGACTCCTCCGCTGGTCCAATTAGTTTTTGCTTTAGTAGTTTATATTTTGAATAATTAGTTACTCTTGGTGCTGCTGTAGATGAGCTTGCATGTTGAATTCTTAGAGTTCTAAGTAGTTTGAATGCTTGTTATGGCCTCTATGCATCCCTATGAGTAGTCAATATCAATCTTGTGAAGTTTTGTTGACAAATTTTTGTGAACTAAACTTTTTTAGAAAATTGTACGCAAATATTGTGAACCTTTTCGGAAGGAGTTCTTCGAGGAGGAGGTCCTTGGAGGCATCTTCTAGTAGCAGCTCCGTTCATCGGTCTTATGTTGAACCAAGTGAAAATTCCATACGAGATGCCGCCACCAAATCATGTTTATGGCCATGCAACGATTATATGGTGCATGTGGGCATTAAAGAAGAATTTGAGCAATATGTTCACAATGCCAAGCTCGGTCCCTACATTGCAGATAGGTGCAACCAACACCTCAACCTCACTGAATCATTTACCAAAGAATTTAAATTCCATCCTCGTGAATCTAGAGTATCTTTTAAACTATATGACAATTCATTTACTATACCTTTGGAGACATTTTCTAATCAATGCAAAATTCCATTTTGGCCTTTGCTATGGTGATACTAGAGGAGTGACTCAAGGTAGAATAAAGAGCATTCATTTTCCCTCAATCCAATACTTTGCACTATTTAATGGAAAATGCATTGTATGAAAACAAGATTGTAGTACACTTTGTGCCTTATCCGCACCGCTCTCACCGGTGACAAAAGTTATAACCTTGGAGCGATAGTGGCACGTAGATTGCAACACAACACTGGTAGTGGATACTTTTATGGTGGAATTTACGCCACACACTTAGCAAGAGAGCTGGGTGTTTCACCTTGGCCTTATGACCCCATCTTACCCACGCAGTACCTTGACATCGATGCTATGAAACGTCATAAGATCCTTAGTGGTGAACTCCATAATTTTAGTTATAACTTGTTGTTTAAAAAAAATTCTGTTGTGGACACCTTTTTGCCTGCACCTGCTCTCTTTGATGTTCATAGCAAGGGAAGATATTATGTTCTTGAGAGCGAAGCCCGAGCACATAACGCCTCAGTGAGCGATCACTCCAACCATTACGCATGCCACTGACGGATTACCAAGTTAGGCCAAAAGCCTAAGCTTGGGGAAGTATGTATTTCCATGGACATTACATTCATGTTCACACATTTCATTCCAGTTGTCGGTGTCCACACTTTTTCATTGTATTATCCATGTTAGATTTATTATCTCGCCTTCTTCTTGTGCGTTTGAAAAACTTTGAGAAAATACAAAAAATCATTTCCTGCTTCTTTTTGATTTTTCTCTCTAGTGTAGTTAGTTGTAGTATTTAAAAAGAAAACCCAAAAAGATTTCCTTGTTCTTCTTTGGCTTGTTGGGAGCTCTCTGATGTCTACTATGCAACTTTATTCTTGTGGACTCATGTTGGGCCTCCAAGCGCAGAGTTTTGTAGGACAGTAGCAATTTTCCCTCAAGTGGATGACCTAAGGTTTATCAATCTGTGAGAGGCGTAGGATCAAGATGGTCTCTCTCAAACAACCCTACAACCAAATACAAGAAATCTCTTGTGTCCCCAACACACCCAATACAATGGAAAATTGTATAGGTGCACTAGTTCGGCGAAGAGATGGTGATAAAAGTGTAATATTGATGGTAGAAATATATTTTTATAATCTGAATAAATAAAAACAGCAAGGTAGCAATCGATAAAAGTGAGCACAAACGGTATTGCAATGCTTGAAAACAAGGCCTAGGGTCCGTACTTTCGCTAGTGCAATCTCTCAGCAATGCTAATCTAATTGGATCATATAACCATCCCTCGACGTGCGATGAAGAATCACTCCAAAGTTCTTATCTAGTGGAGAACATAAGACGAAATTGTTTGTAGGGTACGAAACCACCTCAAAGCTATTCTTTCCGATCAATCTATCCTAGAGTTCGTACTAAAATAACACCAAGCTATTCTTTCCGATCGATCTAACCAAGAGTCTGTACTAAAATAACACCAAAGCAAATTCGGATTCATAATATTCAATCCAACACAAAAAACCTCATAGAGTGCCCCAAGATTTCTACCGGAGGAACAAAGACAAGAACGTGCATCAACCCCTATGCATAGATTACCCCAATGTCACCTCGGAATCAATGAGTTGAGTGCCAAAACATATATCAAGTGAATCAATATGATACCCCATTGTCACCACGGGTATTCATAGCAAGACATACATCAAGTGTTCTCAAATCCATAAAAGTATTCAATCCGATAAGAACGAACTCCCAAAGGGAAAACTCAATTCATCACAACAAGATAGAGAGGGGAAAACACCATATGATCCAACTATATTAACATAGCCCGCGATACATCAAGATTGTGACATCTCAAGAACACAAGAAAGATAGAGATTAAACACATAGCTACTAGTAAAAACCCTCAGCCCCGAGGGTGGACTACTCCCTCCTCATCACAGTGGCCGCCGGGATGATGAAGATGGCCACCGGTGATGATTTCCCCCTCCGGTGGAGTGCCGGAACGGGGTCTAGATCGGTTTTCGTGGATACAGAGGCTTGCGGCGGCGGAACTTCCGATCTATGGTTACCCCCAGGGTTTTTGGAATATTTTACAATTTATAGGGCGAAGAGGTGGTGCGGGAGGCCACCGAACTCAGCCCCGAGGGTGGACTACTCCCTCCTCATCACGGTGGTCGTCGGGATGATGAAGATGGCCACCGGTGATGATTTCCCCCTCCGGCGGAGTGCCAGAACAGGGTCTAGAATGGTTTTCATGGATACAGAGGCTTGCGGCGGCGGAACTTCCGATCTAGGGTTACCCCGAGGGTTTTTGGAATATTTGACAATTCATAGGGCGAAGAGGCGGTGCGGGAGGCCACCGAGGTGGGCACAACCCACCAGGGCGTGCCTGGGCCCCCAGGCGCGCCCAGGTGGGTTGTCCCCCCGTCAGGGCACCCCTCTAGTACTTCTCAGACCCATCCTGGGTGTTCTGGTCCATAAAAATTCTCCAAAAAGTTTCGTTGCGTTTGAACTCCGTTTGATATTGATTTCCTGCGAAGTAAAAAACAAGCAAAAAACAGCAACTGGCACTGGGCAGCATGTTAATAGCTTACTCCCAAAAAGTGATATAAAGTTGCTATAAAATGATTGTAAAACATCCAATAATGATTATATAATAGCATGGAACAATAAAAAAATTATAGATACGTTGGAGACGTATCACTCTCCCGTGTAAATAGTTTTTCTCGTTTTTGTTTTTCCTTTTTATTTATTCATTCGAGAAAAACCAAAAAATCCAAAAATATTTCAGTTTGTTTCTCTGAATTTCTTTTCTTTTTATTGAGTCATACCGAGGAGAAGACCATGATGAAAATGTTGAGTGGCTCTCCTAAGCATTATTGTTGATCTAACAGAGAGCCCATATTACCTTGTCTTCTTCTTTTGAATAAAATATTTGCAGATTCCAGCTTAGTCCACGACACTCTTGCACTATTATTATTTTCATATCATTCGGTCATGCAAGTGAAAGGCAATAATGACGATATTTGATGAACTGGTTGTGGCAAAGAGAAACGGGTATGAATTCAACTAGTTCTGTTTTTGTAAATATGTTTAACCTAGTATCCATGATTCAGCCTATTATGATCAAACATGTTTGCAATGACAATTAGAGATTATAGTTTCTCATGCCATGCTTAAGTAGCTAGGAGTGGATAATGATTTATCTTGGATTTCAACATTGCGTTAAAATGATTGTGATGTAGTATGATGATATGGTATCCTCCTCTGAATGTTCGAGTGGCTTGACTTGGCACATGTTCATGCATCTAGTTGAATCAAAACCAACATAGCCTCTATGATATTTATGTTCATGGTGTTCATATCCTACTCATGCTAGTATCCAATGTTACTTATGCATAATGCATGTTCATGACCGTTTTTGCTCTCTAGCTGGCCGCTTCTCAACCTATTTGCTAGCCTTCGCCTGTACTAAGTGGGAATTATGCTTGTGCATCAAAACCATGAAACCCAAGTTGTTCCAGATGAGTCCACCATACCGACGTATATGCGGTATTACCTTGCCATCCTAAGTAATTTTGCATATGAGTCCCGTTGTTTCGGACAAGCCGTGGAGTGTGATTGTTGGTGGAGGGGGAGTAAGCCTTTACTTTTATCGCTTGGGAACCGCCACTAATGTGTTTAGCATGGAAGATACCGATAACTAATGGTCGCGAAGTAAACAAGAAGGGTGCATTTCTCAAAATTTCATTTACCTCTGTTTTAAAAAACTTGAGCTCTGGCACCTCTGCAAATCACTGCTTCCCTCTATGAAGGGACTATCTATTTACTTTTATGTTGTGTCATCACCTTCTCAAATAAGCGCCAGAACCTGAGAGCACTATTGTCATCCTCATGCATTGTGTATAGCTAATGTTGGGTGCATCATGACTGGATCTTTTCTACCATGAATTACAATGTTTAATCACTGCTTGAACTTTGGGGGTGCTCTGCATTTATGTTTTGCGGTCTCAGAAAGGGCTAGCGAGATACCACTATTTTCGTATTATATCATGGTTGTTTTGACGAAGTGTTGTTGTTTGAGATATCTTATTACTGCTCGCTACTTGATTATGCCATTGATATGAGTTAATATAATTTTTAAGAGTTATTGTTGACATGGTTAGTTATAATCTTGGCTGAAAACCTGGGTGCTATTTAAGCTTATTTATGTAAACAAGAGCAAAAGAGTTCATAAAAGTTTTTCTTTTTCACTTTCAGTTTATCAACTGAATTGCTTGAGGACAAGCAAAGGTTTAAGCTTGGGGGAGTTGATACGTCTCCAACGTATCTACTTTTCCTAATGCTTTTCATCTTGTTTTGGACTCTAATTTGCATGATTTGAGTGAAACTAACCCGAACTGACGTTGTTCTCAGCAGAACTACCATGGTGTTGTTTTTGTGCAGAAATAAAAGTTCTCGGATTGGAACGGAACTTTGCAAGGATTTTTTATTCAATAAATAAGAATTTCTGTAGCCAAGAACCACCGGAGGGGGGCACCTGGGTGGGCACAACCCACCAGCCCCCTCCAGGCACACCCAAGTGGGTTGTCCCCACCTGGTGGCCCCGCAGACCTCAACCCTTATACTATAAAATCACATACTTGGAGAAAAAAATTAGGGAGAAAGAATTATCGTGTTTCACGAGACGGAGCCGCCGCCACCTCCTGTTCTTCATCGGGAGGCCAAATCTGGAGTCCGTTTGGGGCTTCGGAGAGGGGGGTCTTCGATCTTCGTCATCACCAACCCTTCTCCATCGCCAATTCCATGATCCTGCCCACCGGGAGTGAGTAATTCCTTCGTAGGCTCGCTGGTCAGTGAGGAGTTGGATGAGATCCATCATGTAATCTAGTTAGTTTTGTTAGGGCTTGATCCCTAGTATCCATTATGTTCTGAGATTGATGTTGATATGACTTTGCCATGCTTAATGCTTGTCACTTTGGGCCCGGGTGCCATGATTTCAGATCTGAACCGTTTATGTTATCACCATTATATCTATGTTCTAGATCCAATCTTGCAAGTTATAGTCACCTACTATATGTTATGATCCGGCAAACCCGGAGTGACAGAAGTCAGGACACTTCCCGGTGATGAACGTAGTTTGAGGAGTTCATGTATTCACCGTGTGTTAATGCTTTGTTCATGTTCTCTATTAAAAGGAGGCCTTAATATCCCTTAGTTTCGAATAGGACCCCACTGCCACGGGTGGGTAGGACAAAAGATGTCATGCAAGTTCTTTCCATAAGCACGTATGACTATTTACAGAATACATGCCTACATTATATTTATGAACTGGAGCTAGTGCCGTATCGCCCTAGGTTATGACTGTTATATGATGAATATCATCCAACGAATTCACCGATCCAATGCCTACGGATTTCTCTCATATTGTTCTTGCTAAGTTACCACTGTTACTGTTACTATTCCTGTTGCTACTACTATCAAAACTATCATACTACTTTGCTACTGATCACTTTGCTACAGATAATTAATCTCCAGGTGTGGTTGAATTGACAACTCAGCTGCTAATACTTGCAAATATTCTTTGGCTCCCCTTGTGTCGAATCAATAAATTTGGGTTGAATACTCTACCCTCGAAAACTGTTGCGATCCCATACACTTGTGGGTTATCACAGCCCGTCCTCCGTCTCTGGCGTGCTCGGCGGGGCTTCGTCTGTGGCTGAGCTTGATGCCCTCAGGGTACCTGTCACACCGGCCCTCTTCAATATATGTATGATCTCCCATTTTCGTTGCCTTTCGGATGTCTAACATCGCAGACATGTCTTTGCAGGCCAACGTAACCCCATGCACCATACTATACACCATCAGCGGCCAGAAGGTGGACGTGGGAAAGGCGACGTAGTGAAGCCAAAGGTAGAATTGTTCCACAGCCGGCCGATCCCCCCTGACATCTTCAAGGTTTCCATGGCCAGTGTCAAACCGGGCCACAAGAGTTTGGCTCCTCCGGTAGCACTAGGGGGAGATGACGACGAGACCACGCGGCGGCTTGGCGATTGCAAGAGTTGGGTCCTGTTGTGGCCGAAGAGTCTGCTTCATCTGGAAGTGGCCGGGAGCACACCCACGACCATGCAGCCTCAGCAAGGTATGAACACCAACACCCCACATACCCAATTAGCGTCGCCTGTCGTGTTGGGTGATAGCGGATACACTACAAAAAATACACTTCCGTGATGATACGTGTTTGTCACAATAGGTTGCGCTTTTTGTCATGCATGTACATCCATGACGATTTTATGACAGAATCAAGATAGTCATACCTGTGCTGTCGTAGAAGTGTTCCATGACATTACCAAAATTATCATCACGGAAGTGTGCACTTCCATGACGATAAATCGCGCGTCACAGAAGTGCTTTCGTCAAGGTGACCGACACGTGGCATCCACCGTAACGGAACCCCGTTAAGCTATCGGGTCGGGTTGGATCTGATAACCCGTTAACAGCCCCGACCAATGGGGATTTTCCACGTGTAAAATCATCATTGGCTGGAGGAAACACGTGTCGGCTCATCGTTGGGACAGATGTCATCCACTCATTGGACAGAAGGCGCCTATGATACGTCGACATGTGGCATGGCCCAACAGAGGCCCATTCCTGTGAAAAGGCCGGCCCATTTGACTTGGTCAAAAGGTGGCAGGCCGACCCATGGAAAGCCTGTTAACGGCATGTTCACCTATAGCCCATTTACAGCCCGCTAACCCATGGCCCGTTACGCCCTATCCGAATTAGGCCCAGTAGCGTCATCTGGGCCATCCAATATGATTCCAGCCCATTTTCACTTCTGGCCCATGTATGGCCCATGACGTCTTTCCGCCCATATGAGGCCCTATGTAACTCTAGGCCTATTAACAGCCCGTGGTGAAACTGGCCCGTAATGAACAGTGTATCATTTTACACCCATTAACGGCCCGTGGTGAAACTGGCCCGTAATGAATAGTGTATCACTTTATACCCATTAACGGCCCGTTATTTCGTTGGGCCATTTCCAGCCCATGTTATCTTTCGGCCTTCTCAGAGCCCATTGATTCTTGGGCTCATTTCCAGCATTCGTTTACTTACGGCCCGTTACTGTCATTTTCTGCTTGTGGGCCAAATTCAGCCCATGGTTACAGTCGGCCCGTTTGTGGTCCGTTAATACGTTGGGCCGTTTTCATAGCGTCATTAAATACGGCCTATTAACGATGGCCCGTTATGGTCGGCCCATGAACGGACGATTCCAACTCTAGCCCGTTTACGGCCATAATGCAGTCTGTTTGGCCCATGTTTGGCCAATCGATCATACGGCCCGTATAAGGCCCATTGATGATACGGCCCGTAGAAGGCCCATTGTTTCTACGGCCCGTAGAAGGCCCATTGTTTCTACGGCCCGTAGAAGGCCCACTGTTTCTACGGCCAGTAGGAGGCCCAGTGTCACTACAGTAAATATTAGCCCATGGTTATTGTGGCCTAGTTTTAAAAAATAGGTTATTGCAGCCACTAGCTAACCGCAGAAAAAGAACTGCAATGACTACAAGCAAACAAATAAACAAGACAACAAGGAAATAAATAAGCAAGCAACTAACGCTAGGCTATCACGGCTATTACACATATTACATCCACTGGTCATCAAAGTTCGCCACCAGTGCAAATATAGGGAACAAAGCAGCATATCATATACATTGGTTGTCAAAGTTGGCGACCAGCGCAAATAAACGCCGCAGCAAAACAAATCCAGAACTGAAACCACGTCAGAAGATCTCAAGAAACAATATCATGGGTACCCATAATGCTGGCAAGATGCTTAGCAAGCTTATTAACTTTCTCTTGTTTGGCGCTTAAATCCTCCAGCGCTTGCTGTTGCACCAGAAAATATGCATCTGAATTCTGCAGGGACTTCCTCAGTCCTTCAGCTTCCTGTCGCAGCACATCTGATTGATGTCTTTCAACTTGAAGTTGAGACTCAAGAAGACGAACTGATTCAGGCAGCGAGTTCGAAGAGCTTGTGCCACCAGTAGTGGCCAGTAACTCGAACACTACATCAAGACAGGACTTTTGGGTTCCCTCACTATCGTCAAGATAGTTTTTATCAGCTTTCTTGGAGACCAACAGGGATGTCTCACTATCTTGAACCTTATCTGCATTACTTCCTTTACCATTGGATAACGCGGTACTGTTCTCCAATATTTTGTCCGCATTCTAAAAGAGAAACAAGCAGACACATCACATGTTTACCATGTTGTATATGAAACTCATTTTGGTTAATGAGTTCAGTAGTAAAGTGTACAGGATACCAGCATGAAACAAACAGATATCTATGTACCATGGTCACTTTATGGTCTATATCATTCTAGTTTTTGTTGCCAAATCAAGATAGAGACACAGTTCAAATAATATTTGTTCAAGACAAAGCAGAATAGACAGAATATAAGTGTGGGTAACTATAGAGCAATAACAACACTTGTAATGTGCATGACATGAGAACATAACTGTTTATTCAATTGAAACTAAAATCAACATAGAGCAGGTTACAATAGCAAACCAGTTAAAGAAACAGGTTTAAAACATACCTGTTGCGCCATTGGAGTTTCAATTCCATCCTTCAAATTTGAAAATAGTTGGTATGAGTAAATACAGTAATGCAAGAGCAAAGGAGTATGAACCATAGCTACAGAACCTGACCTGAGAACAAATCTTCTTCTCCTTTAAGCGTTGAGTTGGGATTCGGAGTGGTGGTCCCCGTGCTTTGTGCACTGCAGTTCCCTTACTAACTGCTCGTGTTTGGGTGCTCTGTGGTGGAGACGGTGCTGTGTCAACTGGAACTGGGTTACTATCTGCCGGGGTTGTGGTTAGAAGGGGTGTAGCTGGTTCTCTGTCCAACTAGGTAGGGGTACAATCTGCGAGAGTCTGGGTTATGTGTGGTGGATCTGGTCCTTGGGCAAGTACAACCGTGGTTCTATCTGCATCAACTGGTAGCACTATCTTTTCTAAAGACCGTGTTGTTACTCCCTTAGATACTGCCATCACACTCTCCAAATCAAATGGCTGATAAACAAGAAAATTAATTGAAAGTATAGACATTGTATGATAGACAGGTGCAATGGATAGTGGGGAATAAAAGAGGGCATGAAATAATTCAGATTTATGTTGTCTAACCAAACAGGATAGCATGACACAATTTCACATATATGATGGCTAACTAAACAGGATAGCATGACACAATTTCACATTATGATGGCTAACTAAAAAATATGGAAAGACATAGTTCAAAATACGAGACTATGTAAACAGATGACATGACATAACTATATAATGTGTTTATTAAATAGGTTGGCAAGCCATAATTCACATACATTCACGGATAGAATGCCATAATTCAAAATATGATGACTGTAAACACTAAACAGGATGAGATGATATAACTATATGATGTCTTTATTAAATGGATTGCCATGCCATAATTCAGATAGATGATGTGTATGTACTATGTAAACATGATGGCATGATATAATTCAAATATATGATTTATATAGTAAGCAAGTAAGCAGATGGCAATCCATATATGATGTAAAAACTAAGCAATGCAAGATAACATGCATGACATGGGTAATATAACCCTGCCAAGTTTGAGCATAGACCTCAGGGGGGAAATAGGACTGGTCATCAGTCTCTGAATCCTCCTCTGAGGAGCTCTCTGTAACCAGCAAGATGTCTGCTTCAGCAGGTAGCATTGTCTGCTCTGAATACCTTGTTTTCACTCCAGATACTTCCATCACCGCTTCAAATGGCTGATGCACAGGAAGATTAGTTGAATATACAAACGTTGTCGACAAATGGAACACGTAATACAAAAAATGATAGCATGATATAATTCACATACATGATGATTGGCTAAACAGCATGGCATTGCATAATTCAGATATATAATGCCTTTGCAACAAGATAGCATTGTATAATTCACATATATAATGTCTTGCAACAAGATGGCAATGCATAATTCACATATATGGTAATTAGACACTGAACATGTGGCATTCACACAAAGCATGTCTAAACTAATCAAATGACATAGCAATGCGAGACACCATACACACGATATGAGCAACATAACCCTGCCAAGTTAGAGCATACACCTCGGGGGGGGATAGGACTGGTCATCTGTCTCTGAATCCTCCTCTGAGGAGCTATCCGTAACCAGCGAGATATGCGCTTAGTCAGATAGCATAGTCTGCTCTGAAGACCTTGTTTTCACTCCAGAATTTGCCATCACCGTGTCAAATGGCTGATGCACACGAAGAGCAGTTGAATGTACTAACATTGTTGACAAATGTAATATGTAACAAAAAAAAAGGATGGCCTGATATAATTTACATATAAGATGACTGGCTAAGCAGGATGGCATTGCAAAATTCACATATATGATGCCTGGCTAAACAAGATGGCGTTGCATAATTCACATAAACGATGAATAAACTAAGCAGATGGCATTCACACAAAGGATGTCTAAACTAAGCAGATGACATATTTGATGTATAAAGTAAGCAATGCAAGACACCATATGCATGATATAACCAACATCAGCATGCCAAGTTAGAGCGAAGACCTCAGGGGGTAAATAGGAGTTGTCTTCTCCTTCTGAATCGTTCTCAGAACAGATATCTTCCTCTCGATTACAATCTGAAATGCGTGGAGGGGGGGCTGCCTTTGCGCCTACCATGGAGCGATGTCTGCATGAAATTTTATTGCCACGCAAGGCTCGTCTCTTTTGCTCTACATGTTCAGTTCCATTGTTTACAATAACTGTCATGCATAGGAATAAAACATAGTGAGATTATGTAAGGAGTGCATGCAGAAATCCAGAGTGACAGTAGCAACCTGTGGATAGACCCAAAACCAATAATAGCAGGAAGATAATGGCTTCAGTTAAAAAATACAGATAATGGCTTCTTTACTATTTGTTTCCCACCCAAAATGAAACTCATAGTAGACACCGGAGATTAACCAGATAGTAGATAGATACTATTGATAGCGGCCCCGATATGTACCCCACAACCATTTAAAAACTCAAGTTTGACCATTAGTTTGGAGCTGACTTAGAGTCTAATCGGTGAACAGGACGATAAAGTAGCATGTAATATTAAGCGATGCATAACGTAAGCAGACACGAAAGAGTGCGACCTCTCTTGCGGACCCGTGTAGTCCTCGAGGTCATCTGCTCGGTTGATGATGGTAATGCAGTTTTCATGGCTGCCAGCGGCGGGGAAGAAGATCTGAGGCGGCGAAAGACAGTCTGGAGGCTGGATCCCTGCTGTGCTGGACCCTTCTCTCGTTGGAGCAGCTGAGCTGGGGTGGACGACGGCGCAGCAGGAGCGGGACAAACCACGCAAGGTTTTCTTTGACAACTATCTGTAAGAGAAGTAATTCTGTAAGGGCTCGTTTGAACTGGAGGATTCCGGAAATAGACAGGAATAGGATAGGAATGCATGTGCAAAACAGAGAATTTAAAAACACAGGATTTCTGCCAATCTAGGTGTTTGATTCACAACAATTGGAAGATCACAGGATGCAAAGAAGCATGGTGAGATTAAGTCAAACCACAAGAAAATGTACGGTTATAATGCTATTATGCTACTATCTCTTAGTCTTGTGCTTCATGAATAGGAATTTGAAAAGGAGGACAAGTGAAAATTAAAATTCCTACGTTTTTTCTTTGAAGGAGACACTAAAGGAACAAATCCGTGTGCTCAGTGGACAATATATATAACATGTAGAGTAAAAAAGAGATGCAACAAGTGTACAACCTCTTTGGCGAAGCCATGTCGATCTCAGCGTGATTGGGTTGGCCGGTGAGGATGCTCCGGCTGACTTTGCTGTCGGAGGAGGGGAAGAAGATCTTAGGCGTCTGGAGATGGAGCCCGAGGTACTGCTCCGCTGTGATGGAGGGTTTCGTCGTTGGAGCAGCTCCGGTGAGTTGTACGACGCCGAGGCTGAAGCAGGACAAGAGAGACAACGAACAACGTTAACCTGAGTGGAATTCTAATAGCATCTCCAATACATGACGTAAAATACATAACCACAAAGTGCTAGATGTAAAATACATCAGCCTCATCTCTGAACTTAACTGTCGAAACTGAACTTAATTGTCGAAACTGAAGTTTGCTGTCGAAACTGAATTTTGCTGTCGAAACTAAACGCACTAGCAAGGTGAGGCTACACGTCGGTCGACTGACTTTTTCATCTCTAGTCAGTGGATTTTGCAGCCGTTGGATACGAAATCAAGGGCCTGCGGTTCATCTTCAACCTCCACCCCCCTGAGCCGCCAGCCACCACCGGCCAAACAGTAGCCCCCCGCCGCCCGCGGCCGGCGGTGCGGCACCCCGCCCGCCCCAAAAACACTCCCCACCGCCGGTCCGCCGCCGCCCCAGCCATCCCTCTAGGCCCCCCATGCCGAGCTTTTTCTCCGGTGATCCCCACGCCACCACCCCGCCAACGCCCCACCACCGCCGGCGACGACCGCCCCCATCCTGAACCCTAAGATAGATAGTGGGGTACCTCTTC
>NC_057808.1:56498973-56501793 GCF_018294505.1 Triticum aestivum | reverse complement strand
CCCCCCCCCTGAAAATTGACTGACCCAAAAGTCGATTCATTCGACTGAAGTGTGCTAAATCAGAGCAGCATCGCAAGCAAGAGCGAGAGCAGCAGCGCGGGCAAGAGCAATAGCAAGAGCAGACCAAGCAGGGGACCGAGAGCAAGAGCAGCATCGCGAGTGAGAGGTAAAGCAGCAGCAGCTCCTACTGATGTGGACGTCGCCGCCGAGGGAGCGATACCGTGGAGGAAGTGGCCGGCGACGCCGCCGTGGATGGATCCGCGCCGTGTCGGCTCGGGACCGAGCCTCGGCAGCACCGTGAGATCGAATCTAGAAGAAAATGCGGCGATTAGTGTACAACCTCTTTGGTGGCGCCGATTAGGCCGCAGCTTCATCCGAGGAAACGGTGATGATGATGCTCTTCCAGTGGTGCAGGTGAAGACGGCGGTGTGGGAATGGAGGTGGCGCGAAAGACGAGGGGAATGTCGGGGCAGCTCCTTGGAGGTGGAGGACGGGGTGGCTAAACCGGCGAAACGATGAGATCGACGACGGATCCTCATCCGGTACGGTGGATGAGGGACGTCGAGGTGTTGATGTGGACGACGTCGTCGGGGAAGAGGCTCCGGTTGGGTGGCGGACGGAGCAGGGTGTGGGGTTTCGTCGCGGGTTTTCGCGGCCTCGGTGTACGAATGGGTGGGCGGATGGGATGGCAGTGGGGATCCATGGCTTAGAGACGCGCTTGTCTGAAATGTGGGGTAAGTTACGAAAGTACCCCCACCGATTTGAGGCGGTTCTTTCGGTTCAGGGGTACCACGGGCATTTCGCGTGTCGGGATTTCACAGGAGGTGGGAGTTTTCGCGCGCGTTGTAATTTCAGAATAGCAAGGCGCGGGTTGAGATGGAGGGAGTTGTCGGAGTACAACGAGACAAAGATATATCTTCAATATTTCGGGCTAACAAGGCGCGGGTTGAAATTTCTGGACAAGCCTAACATGTACTGTACCAAATCAATGCGCACTACAAATGTCATTCAATTTTGAATTCATGTTATGTTCAATTAAAATATTTCACTACGCGTATAATGCATGCAACCTACTACTCAAATGAACGTTCTAGTGCATTCCAAACGTATATACTACCGCTTCAATATGAACTAAATTTGAATTCGTTTCTCTATTTGAATAAGATCTACAGTAATGATTGTTGTGAAGTCAAAGCATTTGAATTCATTTCTCTGTTTTAATAAGATCTACAATCATCATTATTGTCAAGTTAAACCATCGTTTGTGTATTATCTTCACAGCACACCACATGATTAGTCTCGAGTTACATATGAACTATGTGTACTATATGAACTCGAACTAGATTTTTTGAATCCACTTTATTTTGATTTCAAATCACATTACATTTCTAGCTCTAGCTAGATCTTCATAATCTAAACCATGTCTCATATGTATAATGTGTTTATCACATTATGTATGGTGCCCCGCCCCCTACGCCTACAAGTATTTAGATGTGAGTTGCAAACACCACACATTACCACAAATTCAAATAAAATGTGAGAATGTTTGATATATAGTATTGTTTAGATCGTTCGATATTTAGTTGTAAGCTGCAAACGCCACACATTATCACAAATTCAAATAAAATGTGAGATTGTTTGATGTATAGTATGGTTAGATTGTTCGGCATTTAGCTATGAGTTGCAAACGCCATGCATTATCACATTATGGTATAACATGTGCACGGCACGTGTATCACCGCTATATTCATGCATGCAATGTTTAAAACACTATGATCTCCTATTCAAATATATGAATCCGCTTTCATACCAAATTATGATCTTTGTTAGTCTCTTACACCCACACAATCCTCTAACCTTTGTAGCTACCACTAACTTTCTCTCGTGCATGCACACGCCCTCCTCGCCCTCCCCCTCCCTCGGCATTCTATCCACCGGGCACATACATTTTTTTCTTTAGGTCGTTCTCCCAGAGTCTCCACAACTCCTTTCTGACACACACCGATCAATAAACCTGTCCAGCGATGCCTGCCTACAACATACACACACACCTTCAATCTCCTCCTTTATGTGTCCTTGCCTCGTGTCTCTCATACGGTCAGACACACGTGTAAACTCTCACCCCTCTTTTCATCGATCTCACAACCGCACACTCCTCCCCCTATCTAGCTAGTAGTTGGGCCTCTCGCACCACCTCCTAGCTCCATTCTCTCTGTCTATCCGTCTCGCTGGGCCTTATTTGCCTCTAACAAATGGACGTACACCGAGCGATCTCTCGCTATACATATAGCTAGCTAGGTCCTTATAACTCGTTTGTACCCACACGTCAATCGATCTACCTCATTAGTTGTGTCTCTCCCTTCCTCCGACAAACAACAATTGATCTACCGATCTAGTTAGGTTTGCTTACCAAACACATGGCTCCCCTTCATCATCCATGGATGCGTCCCGACAGATCTATCACGCACAGGCACACACAGAAACACATCCCCACTCTTATTGATAACATTGCAGTTTCACCCTCAGTTTGTCTAGTAGGACTCTCCCACCATCTTCGAGAAGCAACTCCATCACCCATCCAGCACTCTACCCCTCTCCCTCCCTCTCCCTCCCTCTCTCTCTCCTCTCTCTCTCTCTCTGTCCCATCATATTTCCCGTCCTTCAGTTATGTATGGATGTCGACCGATCTCCCTCAAGACATAGCTGGGTCTCTCCTTCTCAACACATATACGAGTCGTTCTACCTCTATAGTTAGGCCTCTGCCTACCCCTCCCCCACCCCCCTCCCCCCACACACACCGATACATCGAGCGCTCTAGTC
>NC_057808.1:56498287-56498963 GCF_018294505.1 Triticum aestivum | reverse complement strand
CTCTCGCTATACATATAGCTAGCTAGGTCCTTATAACTCGTTTTTACCCACACGTCAATCGATCTACCTCATTAGTTGTGTCTCTCCCTTCCTCCGACAAACAACAATTGATCTACCGATCTAGTTAGGTTTGCTTACCAAACACATGGTTCCCCTTCATCATCCATGGATGCGTCCCGACAGATCTATCACGCACAGGCACACACAGAAACACATCCCCACTCTTATTGATAACATTGCAGTTCCACCCTCAGTTTGTCTAGTAGGCCTCTCCCACCATCTTCGAGAAGCAACTCCATCACCCATCCAGCACTCTACCCCTCTCCCTCCCTCTCCCTCCCTCTCTCTCTCCTCTCTCTCTCTCTGTCCCATCATATTTCCCGTCCTTCAGTTATGTATGGATGTCGACCGATCTCCCTCAAGACATAGCTGGGTCTCTCCTTCTCAACACATATACGAGTCATTCTACCTCTATAGTTAGGCCTCTGCGTACCCCTCCCCCACCCCCCTCCCCCCACACACACCGATACATCGAGCGCTCTAGTCATGTCTCCCTGCCACACACAAACTTGACATGTGCCCTCTAATGTTCCGGTAGGCCAGTCGCCCTATATCTTTGACTTGCACACACACACAATTTTGATGGCTCTCTTCATCGATCTCGCACCCACCCACT
>NC_057808.1:56339294-56498277 GCF_018294505.1 Triticum aestivum | reverse complement strand
GTCTCCCTGCCACACACAAACTTGACATGTGCCCTCTAATGTTCCGGTAGGCCAGTCGCCCTATATCTTTGACTTGCACACACACACAATTTCGATGGCTCTCTTCATCGATCTCGCACCCACCCACTTGATCCTCTCTTCGACTCTATCGATATCTATGACCCCTCCCTCTCTTCTTGTGGATTGCCCGACCCTCTATGTATGATATGGATAGGCCTCCATTTCACACACATTGCATGCAAAATTTTGTTTGAGATGTCATCGACACATATTCCCACAAATAATTCACGAAATCAACCCCCACCCCAAAACAAAAAACACTCACGAACGCGGTTTGTATCTCTCACACACGCCCACGTAGGTGGGGGACGTGCACGAAGAGAATATGTGCATGCACGGCGCACGTACTCCCGTCTCTTTCCCAACCACACCCGCGTGGGTACACGGTGGAGCTCATTTCTGTACGAAAAAGGCAGCCCACGTGGTAATTTGGCACGTGTACTGGTTGTCCACTTGGTGGAGGGAGGATCGTCTACCACGGGTGAACAAACAAATTGCGACTTGACGTGTTATGTTAAAAAAAGAGGCAAACCATGTGGGGCCTACCTTAGAGGCAAGGCTCTATACACTGGAGTACTTTTGATGTGCCCCGTCAACTCGTAGAACGAGGAGAAGCTTGCTTAGTACGCTGTCTCCCCCGCTCACGGGCGCGGTGGCTCGCAGGATGAGGTGAAGCTTGCTCCGCCTTACGCCCGCTCCCTCACCCATGCGCGCGGTGGCTCGCAGGACGAGTAGAAAAATTTACTACTCCCTCTGTTTACTCCTCGTCCCTACTACCTTGGTTATAGAGATTATATCATATTGTTTGGAATATATATGTCCTTTAGTAGATTTCAATATGAACTACTAGTACATACTCCAAACACTGATGTATATAGACGTATTTTAGAGTGTAGATTCACTCATTTTGCTCCGTATGTAGCACTCTCCCTCGCCCACGTGGTGGACGTGCAGCAATACATTCGGTCTCATATAGCCAGAATGATATATACTGCACTACCATTATTGCTCGACTTCCCGAGGAGGCGAAGAGCCAATCGCAAGGTTAATATTTTGGAGATGCCAAGCGCAAGGTTATAGGACAACGAGTAGTAGGCGCTGTGTCATTTATAAATAAAGTTTTTTCTTCTTCAGTGGCACGTACGCAATATGATAGGTCCATATAGAGAGAAAAGGAAACCGCTCCACTATATACATAGTCAGGACGGGCCAGCCTACACGGTTTCTTGCTGGGGTTGCTCTCTTCACACTCTCTCGCACAAAACGAATGTGGCCACATCTCTAACATCCTGACGGATCACGTCCGCTTGGGGAAGGGGTGGATGCTTAGTGTAGATGCGGTGGCCGTCGCCGACGGTGAAAACCCACTGTCGGCACGTCCCGATCAGGGGTCCCCGCCGTTCTCTCTCACAAAGCCGGTGAGGTTGCCTTCGTCCCTTGCTCACTGCCGCGACATGGGCAGTTGCCGCCTCCCGCCACCCTCCTCAAGGTTGAGCTACATCCCTTAGGTAAAACTCCCTTTACAGCCGGCTTGCACCACTGCTCCAGCTGCCCACATCACGCCCTGTGGATATTTCTCTACTTCTTTGCCCCGCACATACCTCTACTGGCTTCTACTTACTGTATTTGTGATGAGTTTACGTCTCATCAACTAGTCCCAGTAATCTTATTCTAATCACGCTTCTTCAATTTTTTTGCCACAGGGATGCTCATCTCGATTTTGGTGAAACTACACAAAATGATCCGATGGTCAAAAGTTTGCAAACTTCATTTATTAGGAAGCTCGAACGTTGCCAGCAAATTGAAGCCTGGTCAGGGTTCACGGTTCAAGGGCTAGGGACTGCATGGATCGTTTTTTTCTTTAGCTGCCTCTGTTCCAAATAAGTGTCAACTTTAGTAGTAGTACAACTTTGTACTAAAGTTTGCACAAAGTTGAGACACTTATTTTGGAACGGAGGGAGTACATATTTGCTATGATCTGTCAATCATTGAGATGCAATAGAATGCATGTTAGTCTCCTTTGTATTTGATGAAATGTTGCAACGGGCAACCTTGGACGCAAGATACATGTAACAGAAGCTGGAAGCTTCATAGCATTGTACAAATTTACCTCGCTGATAAATTACAGTACGTACTATACTAGTACTTCCTCCGTTCCTAAATATAAGTCTTTGTAGAGATTTCACCATGAACCACATGCGGATGTATATAGATGCATTTTAAGTGTAGATTCATTCATTTTGTTTCGTATGTAGTGGAATCTCTACAAAGACTTATCTACTAGTAATAGCTAGCCCCCACTACTAGGAATTCTCTATCCTCTCCTTGAGCCACATCATCAAAATTGATGTAGCCGTTAGATGAAGTAAATCAGTCCATAATAGCCGTCTGATCTAGACGTTGAGAGGCTCTGCACTAAGCCACATGCAAGCATGTAGAAATACCGTGGCACATGCATGTGAGTGGGTTTTAAATCACATCAACATGTCTGCATGCAAGCATGCACCGGTAGCATGCATGTAAGTGAGCTTTTAAGTCCCATTAACATGTCAAAAAGAAAAATATAATCCCATTATGCAGTAGAAGTTGGCTGATCTTTTTTCCTTACGTGGGATGATCTAAATGATGATGGGAGTTTATTTAGTTTGGCTACCACATTTGTCATGCGGTTATAGAGTTTTTTTTAGTTCTATGAAATCGATAATTTTGCACAGAGAGATATACCGCTGTTCCGCGGCAACGCGCGGGGACTCATCTAGTAATATTTAGGAATGGAGGGAGTACTATGTAAAGAGTTAGGTGTCGCATGGTGATAGTGTGAGGTGGGCCACGTAATCATTGAGCCTATGTGTTTTCACTGCTCTTGCACGCCTCCGCTGTAAGAATGGAGAAAATTGTAATCTAGTAGTAGTACCTCCTTTCGCCGAAAGCGTGGGACATCCAGCAGTCCTACCACCTCAGTAATAAAGACCAATGAGCCATCAAATCACATAGACCCAGCAGTAAGTTCGACGGACGAAGCAACCATCACTCTTGCGCCAGTGAGAAGTCGCGTCCGCTCTGCCCGGGCATGAATGCGGCACCGATTCTTTGGAGCGGCGCTGACCGTTTCGGGCGAGAAGCGCGCACGGGCGATGGAGGGGCTTTGGGTGGGCCAGGCTGGTCAGGAGCGGGCGTGGCAGCTGTCCACATGTCCCTACCGGACACGCCCAGAAACGAGAGGATGCACCGACTCTCGCGGCTAAAATCGTACTACACTACACAACATCTCTCTGTAGGAGTAGGTCGATCTGTCGCTCTCTCTAACACACACATGCTGTTAAACACACACACACACACGCACCTTGTTCCCGTTGCACCTTCTAACGTGACTTATTACACCTAGACAGAGGGAGTAGTAAGTATACGAGATACGGTGGCACACTGACTTAAGTCGAATACAAGTGCCCAAAATTTGTGTGCATGTTATAATAAGGATTCACTTAAAATAGTAGGTGAGAAAACAGAGGGATCAATTGGACAGTGTTCCCGAGCAGTAGCGAGATGTGTGAGGTAAGATACACCGCTGGCGCTTTTAATTTTTCTTATTAATTTGTTTGTTTCACCCTCTGACTGGTGGGGACCCAACGTAGTACGTGGAGAGAGGTAAGGTGACTAAGGCTGCATTATGTCTGCACCACTGTGGATAGTCTTACCACCAAAGCCACATGACACGATTATGATTGAAATCCCAATGACTCCCACACACACACAAAAAACACGGCATGCTTGTCACACGAATGCAGGAATGTATAAAAGGTTATTTCCCTCTCGTAGAACATAACGAGAGGGTTGTGTAGCTGGTTAGCCTGTTCGCTCATCAAACTTGAGGTCTCGGGTTCGATAACTACACTTGAGCATAATTTGTGCCAGGAGGATTCTTTGACTGGTCAAAATGTTTTCTAGGGTTTGCACGCTTCACACTCTCTCTCCAGTATATATATACACGCTGGAGCCTCGGCGCTTGTAGTTGCTCTCTTCACACTCTCTCGCCCTCTCCCGCTGGAGCCTCAGCGCTTGCAGTTGCTCTCTTCACACTCTCTCGCCCTCTCCAGATCTAAACAAGACTTCGTTGGCCTCTCTCTCCCCTCACTGCTGCTCAAAGAGCCGGTAGGATCCGTCCGCCGGGAAGGGAAGGAGGCTTAACGCTGTCGCCGTTGGGGAAGGACTACCGGCGCAGCTGTTCACTTTCCACCTAACAGCGGCGCGGGAGGGCCTCCGACCCCTTCTTCTTCGCCGCCGTCCCATCGCCCACCGAACCACGCCCCAAGAACCTTAAGGTATAATTTACTTACTCCACATGCATTGCTCTAGCTGCATGTATACCATGAATCTAGGACGTGGTTCAAAGAGGAAAGGAGTGGGGGAAAGTAGTGGGAAAAGTTGTATATAGCATGAATCTAGGACGTGGTTCAAAGAGGAAATGAAGGGGGAAAGTTGTATAGCATGAATCTAGGACGTGGTTCAAAGAGGAAAGGAATGGGGGAAAGTAGTGGGGAAAGTTGTATCGCATAAATCTAGGACGTGGTTCAAAGAGGAAAGGAAGGGGCGAAAGTACTAGTTCAAAAAGGAAAGCAAGGGACAAGGCTGTAGAGTTTGAGCAGGACTAGATTTGCTGCGCTCACATAGGGAAAGGTGTCTAAAGATAACAAAACTAGGACCAACACAAATATGCTCCTTGGTTGTTTGTTCTTTGTTGCAATAGACTGTGCATGACCACAGTACATCGGTAGATGCACATGGTGCTGGTGCTCCACTGTCCCGTGCAACTCATTAGCTGTTGTTAATCCAAGGCCCTGTTTGGTTAAAAACTCCCTAGTCCCTACCTGCTTGGTTCCAGGGACCAAACATGGACTAGAGGTTATTAAATGACATGCTAAAAGACCATGTTACCCCTAGTAATGAACTAATAGAGACAAGGTGCGATGCGTGGCAGGGGCAACTGTTGGAAAAAGTCCCAAAAAGACTCCCTCGGGGTCTTCTTTCTTTAGTCCCAAATGCCCACTTTTAGTCCCTAAAAGTCCCTCCTGTTTGGTTTAGATGGCACTGACACAGAGTTTTTTTAGTCCCTACACCAAAATGTCCCTGTAAACAAACACCCTCTAATAATGTCGCTGGAAAATTGATGCAATGCCACAGTTAAAAGCAAATTACATGTTTAACGAATTTTATTGTTAATAGAATCTCTATGTTAATATTAATCAATGCCACCGTTTGAGAAATGCTACTGTCTTGATTTCTTTCCCATTTAGATAAGGTAGATGCTTCTTTTTGTTGGCTTCTGTGTCATCCACCGTTATTGACCACTAATTGTTTCCTTTGCACCTCTGTGTAAACAGGGTTATCTACTTCACCTTGTTGCCATTGTGACCTTTTGTTGCACTGCACAAAACACTTTTGTTTTAAGAGTGTTTTGTGCAGTTCAACCAAAATGTCACACCGACAATGTTGCTTGATTGCTTGATCTTAGTGGAACTGCACAAGAGGAGATCTTACTTCCTATCCGTTAAGGCGAATTTGGTTCAGATCTTCTTCTTGTGAGTTGTTTGAATTCCGCATCATGAGAGGTCAGTACTAGCCTTCTTTCACATGATTCTGCAGTGTGCTTTCATATGTTGTGCTACTTGTACGATAATGTTGCTTGATTTTAGTGAACTGCACAAATGGAGACAAGACTTTCAATCTGTATGTGCACCATAATATCCCATTGAGGTAAGATAAGGATATTTCACAACTGCTGGCCTGTATTTTGCCACTTTCATCCGAAAATTAAGTTTAGTACTATACTTGTGCTCCCTAATTGACATGCCAAATCTTACATTGAAGGCGAAGCTTGTCTGTTATTGAACCAAGTGATGAAGGGGAAGAACAAGTGGAAGAAAAACAAAAATCAACTCCCGGTGCTGTAATGAAGCACTGGAACTGTGATGACACAAGTAATGATATAGTTTTGCATCTTAATTTATTGCTATGGCTGGAACGAGCAATTGTTTTGCCACTGATTTGATGCCACTCTTAATGTAATATGTAATAATCTCTACTTGTGCAAACAGGGATCTTCTTTGAAGATACCATATATTTTAGTGGAACTGCACAAGAAGATGTTGGAAACATTAAACTAATCGAGGAGTATATAGTAAGAATGGCCACCACCGTCGATAGCAACAGATGGTTCCGAAGAAGTGCTTCATCTGTATGCTCTACACAATAAGCCTCCTGACAAAGGTTGGTACTCGCCCACTGATTTCATCCATATGATTGAGCTTTGTCATCTCTATTGGTGCTGTGCTACTGATTAGATACTGTCATGAAAAAGTGGTATTGTCCTTGAGAAGTGCTTCATCTCTGCTGTTTTAAATATTTCCTTTCCTTTTTTTCGAGCAAACAGGGATGCTAGCATTTAGTAGTCCTCTTGTCTTTGCACAACAGGATCATCTTCCTCTGAAGAAGAATATGGAGTACATGAAGTGACTAGTTCCGATTATGCTAGGATGAAGAAGCCCTGGCTATCTTCTCATCAGAGGGAGCAGTTGAAGGATGGTTACATTACTCCCCACAAGACCAAACTAACTTCAGCTCAGAAGGACTGACAAATCTCCATTTTTTTGCTGTGATGCGCGAGTACAATGTTGTTCTAGGATTCTTTCTGGTGAGTTCCATTTTTCTAAAAGTGTGCTCTACATGGACCATGTATGTGCCTGTTGAAACTGTCAATTCATAGTACAGTTTGCTTTATACTAATCACTTTTTTGTATTTGTGCAAACAGGGGTGCTCAGCTTGATTTCAATGGGAACTGCACAAAATGTTCATGAATACATCGAATCATTCATTTCCACCACAAGAAAGGAGGTGCCGATAAGTTCAAGGCGTTGCAACATATGAGGGCGAAATCATACAAGCTACGCGCGAATTTGGTTGATTTTGGTGGAACTGCACTAAAAGAACAGCTGGTTTATTTAGCACAAGGTGCCATGTCAATGTCCGAACTGATGGTAAACCCTGCCCATTCCACAATCGTAGGCATTTGATATTTTGGAATGGGACAACCTTGTCAAATTTTGCTCATTGATTTTAGCAAGACATGCGTTTGATATTTTCGAATGGGACGCCCTTTGCTGTCAGCAGCGTCGATCAATTTTTTTCTTTATTCTTTAGTTGTGAAGTAAATATTGCCTCTGACATGTGAGTCGCTGAGATGCATAATCATTGATTGTTTCGAATGTTCTCTATGAATTGTCAGGCCTGTGTGTTTGATTGCAATGTACAGAAACGCTAAAAAGCTGCTCAAACTCTTTGTACTCCTTCTATTCCTTTTTACTTCGTACATTGTGAAAGTGCATACTTTTTTGTATAAGATTGGTCAAAGTAGAGATACTTTGACTGCAGACAAAACTTGTATGCAGACTAGAAAGGACCGGAGGGAGTACATGTGAAACTGCTGCAAACGAGGTGATCACCCTGGGAATAATGCTAGTACGTATTGTTTTGCATGTTCATCCAATGCCAGTGATACAGGAATTTGAACTAATCGAAATAAATTCATTCATACACGGTCGGATTTCATATAAACATGCCGGATTTCATTACATTTCATACATTCTTCAACTAAAAAGGGGTGCGCTGGAGGTATAATTAATTAACCGAAGCTACCCACCTGTCTCCCGTTGAGCCGAACAGAAGCTTCAGTGACTTAACTGCAGGTGCAGTTGCGTAACTGACATGTGGCTTGTTGGGCCCACGTGTCAGTCAGCCAACTGCACCAGCAGTTAAGTAGAAGCAGCGTTCTTCTCCAGCGCAGCTCTCGACTCCACGTCGTCGCCAAGAAGCTAACCGGCCGTCAATGGTCAACCCGCCTAGCTTGGCTTCAACCGGAGGGTAGCAGCGGTGGCCTTACTTGGACCCGAGCGGCGGCGACCTACCGTATTCTACTCTTCCTCGTTTTCTGTGTGGCGCGGCCTCGTTGGCAGCGGGGCGGGGCCTCGGCAGAGCCGGCGATGTCCTCTGTCTCGTTGCCGGCGGGCGGCGCCTCAGCGGAGCGGTGGAAATCCTCCCCCACGTTGTCGACAGGGTGGGGCCTCGGCTGAGCCGGCAATGTCCTCTGCCTCGTTGTTGGCAGGGCGGGGCCTCAGCGGAGCCGGCGGTGTCCTCTGCCTCGTTGTTGGCGCCGCGGGGCCTCGGCGGAGCAGGGCCTCATCGACGCCAGCAAAGCGGGGACTCGTCGGAGCCGGCATTGTTCTCTACCTCGTCCTCGGTCTCGCCAAACAGTGCCTTGCCCGCTTCATCGCCCTCTTTGCTAGCCTCTTTATAGGCGGCCGTAGCCTCCGCCACCCGCATGCGGTACCGCCAGCGCTCGAGGCGGCCCTTGCCGGCGGAGCGGTACGAGTCGAGCAGCGCCTCCTGCTCCGGCCACTCCGCGGCGGTCTGCTCCTCCGCCTGCAGGTGCTCCTGGAGGAGATGGTGGTTGTAGGCGGTGTCGGCATGCGCCTCCCTGTAACATACCAAATTTTCAATTTGGAATGTTTTACAATTATTAGCTAAGCATCTATGCATTTTGATTGAAATTGAGTGGCATTTGAAAATTTCAGAGGCAGTTGAGTTTTTGTTGTGAATTTGAACTTGATTTGGCATTGAAATTTATTTCAAATATCTCTGACAAATACTTGATCAAAAGTATGAGAGGAGCTAACATGACACTCCAAAAATGTCAGAAGAAATGTATTGCCAAAAAGTTTGAATTCAAATTTGAATTTTATTTGAGATTTCTAGAAATTGTTTTTTTAGTTTGAGTTTTACCTCTGGAAAAATGCCCACATTGTAGGATTAATTCCCTTGAGAATTTTGATATATATATATGTCCTATATAAAAATAATATATACTTTTTCTATATTTTTCCTTCCCTATAATTAAAAAAAAAGGAAAGCCCCAGGCGCCAGCTAGGCCAACCGGCCCAGCCAGCGCCGAGCGCAGCCCACCAGCGGGCCAGGCGCAGCCCACCGACGCCCGAGCCGACCTGCCCCCAGCGCCCGATGCCCGAACCCCCTCGCCCTCGGTCGCCCGATTACTCTCCCTCTCTCTCGATCCCTCTCTCTCTCACTGACCCGTCGGCCCCACCCTATCCCTAACCCCTCGCCCATGACACCGCGCCAGAGCGCGTTCGCCGCCGCCGCCGCGTCCGAGTTCCATGAGATCACGATCCCGAGACGCCCCCTTGCCCAAGTTGATGCCCTATATAAACCCAGCTCCCTCCTCTCTCGATCCCCCCAAAACCCTAAGCGCAACTCCACCCGTAGCTCGCGCCCTCGCCGAACGCATCTCACCGCCGCCGCCTCGGTTCGCCGCCACTCCCGATGCCGGTGAGCACCCTCTGCCCCTCCAAGCATCTTCATCCGAACCTCAACTTCTTGACGCACCTCCTTGACATCATCTCCCTGTCCAGGAGCCCCCGAAGCCGTCGCCCCTGAGCTCGTTCGCCGCCCGCCGGAGCTGCAGAGCACCGGGCTCTGCACCGCCTCGTCCCCGCCGCTCCAGTCGCCCCCGAGCTCCACCAAGACCACCCCGACGACGCCCTCGCTCCGCCGCACCGCCCCGGCCACTCCTCCTACCTCCCCGATCGCCGGAGCCACCGCGCCGTCGTCTCCCGAGTCGCCGTCGCCGTCGAACTCTCTGTAAGTTGCCGGAGTTACCCGCAGCCATCCGATCTCAAACCGACGCGTTAGATTAGATTAGATCGAAGAGTTTGGTTTTTCTTTAGTGGATCGGTTTAGATCGGTTTATTTTATGTTACGGTTTAGTTGGACCGTCCGAATGGTTTATTTCTGTTAGCCCGTGGACACGTTGGATTATTAAACGCTTAGGCGCTGTTTAGTTTTAGAACGCTCACTGTTTCGGCCCGTTAGCGCGTTAGTTTTATTTTCGTTTTATTTTCGTTTCTGTTTTAAAACAGAATAGTTCCAATCTTGAAAAATCTATATCTTTTAGGTTATTTATTATTTTTAGTTGATTCTTTTTTTGTTAGTTTGGAAATTTGTTGTAGTTTCTGTAGAAAATATGTTTAGCCATGTTTAAATTATTAGAAATGGTTTTATATTAGATTTAGAAAGATTAGTTTTTCTGTCATAAATTGAGTTAGGATTATTATTTTTTAGTGATTCTTTTTTCTACTGCTTAGTTTTGACCATGCCTAGCAGTAGGAACTTGTTTGGGTATTTTAGATTTAATAAACAATTAGTTTTATGTCAAAATCAAATTTTCCTTGTTTATTTAGATAGCTACTGTTTTCCTACTGTTCTAGTTAGTAAATAATTTTATTTTTATTATGTTATAGTTTATTTTAGATTAGTTTCTGTAGCTACAGAGGAGGAACTTTTATTTACGGTAAAATAATTTTTTTATATTTTATTTTCTTTGCTAGGATTGTTTTAGGCATAATATGAGTTCTATAATAGCTTTTGATGTGATTCTTTTTGCTACTAGTTTGTATGATGTTTCCCTTCTGTTAGTTAGCAAAACCAATGCTTAGGTTCTGTTAAGAAAAGTTTTAGTTGTGTAAAACTATTTCTTAGTTGTTGCTTGATATGATGAAAACCTTGATTTGCTTTCTCCGAGTTTTTCTTTGGTTTTGGTTTGAGTGCTTGGGTGTTTTACTTCAACTTGCTGTTATGTTATATTGTGCTATACTTATTTGTGCTATTGTTTGACTCGATAGAATTCCCGGAGTGCGAAGCCTGCTATTACGAGTCGCTAGCTTTCGAAGACCGTCAGCCAGGCAAGTCATTTGATCATGTTTTTACAATACCTATGATTTTATTGCATTAGATTTATACCTCCCCACCATGCATGCAGTAGGAGAATTTTGTTAAGTTATGTTCTTGAGTAGTATCATGAGGTAGGATGAACCCTTCTCCCTTGTTACCGATGCCCGGGATGATGTAGTTTATTTTGCTATGCTCGTAGACGGGGTTGGTTGAGTGATTCATAAGGGAGATGCGAGAGTCAAGATGATGAAAACCCCATGACATCAAGCTCAAGATGGACTTCAAAATTCACTACTGGGTGGAGGACGGTTGACGGGCACCCTGGAGAAACCAGCGGATGGCCGGGATGGATGGAGAAGCGCCATGACATCTTGCGGAAAGCTTCACCCAGCCACGAAGAGACGGATGGATACCCCATTGACCGGAAGCTTACCTATGCAGCCGCAAGCCATTATGGGCTCTGGCTTGGTCGACCCTAGGCGTGACTCTGGACGGACGGTGCTACGAGATGTAGAAGAACGGTAGAATTGGATGGGCACCGGCAGTGGCCCAGAGGAACTCTTCGGAAGACCCTGTTTCGTTCGTCCCGTCTTCAAACACCAGGCAGTGCGAAGACTTAAAGGAGGGAACGATTCTTGCGGGTAAAGTGCACAAACCTCTGCAGAGTAACAACCTAATCGATTAGCCGTGTCCCCGGTTACGGACAAATGAGCCTCTGGAATTGGAGTATTTCGGATATCTCAACATTGAACTTAATAAATTAATTGAGGGGGTTATTTAATAATTGGGAAAGAGACATTGGTTGGCGGAACCATCTCAATAACTACCAACAATTTTGTAGTAATTGCAAACAAGTCCTTGTTGTAGGGAAAAACCGGCTTTTCTCAAAACAATGAAACTTAGAGCCCCACGGCCAAATTGCATATAGTATTAGTAATTTTATTGTTGTTCTCACTTCATGACTTGCCGGCATATTCAAAATGCTGACCTACACGGCTGCAATGTCTTATGTTGCAGAGGAATTTTCCGATCAGGAGTGAGGCTACGATCCACGCTTGGCGATTGCCCTTTGGAGTCGGATGGACTCGCTATTCATCTACGCTTCCGCAGCTTTATTTAGTTTATTTCTCATGAGTTGGCCTTTGGCCGAATTTATTATGATGTAATAAAGACTCGATATGAGAATCGTGTAATAAATTCAGGTGTGAATGAACTTTGAATCTTTACATCAATGTATTGTGTGTGTCAGCATGATCTTGGGATGGTACAGCTACACAGAGATTTGACCGATTTTGGGTCGGGTCGTTACACTCCCGGAACTGCTCCTCACGCATCTGCCTCACCCTGTCCATATATTGGGCACGGGCCTCGCTGATGGTCATGGTGCAATGCACCGGCGAGGATGGCGCGGAGGAAGGGGTTGGCGCCGGATCGTCGACTACCATGTTCTCCATTGGGACGTCGTCGTCCTCCGGCTGCCTGCCGGCCAGCCGGTCAGCCGCAATGGCTGCCATCTCCTTGTGGTCCATCGTCCGCCCATCCCGAAGAGCGCTGGAGCGCGAGGAAGCCATGGTGGGCAGTAGTGGTGTGGAGAAGAGAAAGGGAACGAATGTGGATCACTGCGGCTATGGCCGGCGCAGCAGTTTATATAGCAGTGGTGGGCGGGCGGAGGGACGGACGTGTGGCGCCGGAGTAGCCGCCTCGGCAACCGCATATCATTAATGTGGGCGGCAGATGGACGGACGGACGGCACTTGTGTCGTTTGAAGGCAGAGAAATCGCCTGACCGGGAAGCGGGGCGGGCGGCGCTGACTGTTTCGGGCGGAAAGCGCGCGCGGGCGAGGAGATGACTTTACTTGGAGAGGATGACAATGGGGACCCACCAGGTCCATAGCCTCACGTATGCAAGTGCCTCTTTACTATATATATATAACTATAATTTATTTTGCTTCCTCCTGGTTTCCTGACATCACGGTCCCACAGCATTGTCAACCTATGTAGTAGTGAATAAACGAGAGAATTGCACATGAAGCGGCCGACAGCTGGGACCAAGCAGCTCGAGCAGTATTTGTGTTTTTGAGGTGTGAGCACTGCAGAGTTTTTCGATGTTTAGCCCAAATATTAATTTTTCTCCTCTGAACAACAACGAAAACATCGCTGCAGGTATTAACTGGGCGGGCTGTGGCCCGTCTAGCCCAGGCCAGATATCCAGCCCAGATATTAATTTTTTTCAAGCTGAAAATGCCTAGCCCAGCTATACTTTTTTTAGGAATACCCAGACAAGGTCAAGTTGTTATTCTCCGCCCCGCTGGGCTGCAAATCTTTACTAGGAGGGATGCATTAGGCTTAACAAGAAAATGGGCTTTAAGAAATAATAAGTGGGATGTAATTATAAAAACTAGGCAGTAACTATAAAAAATGCACCAAACACGTGATTACTTTATAAAATGTTATTTTTGGATATTGAAAATTTTAATTTCATTAATTGTTGCGAGCTCAATGTTTCGTTGGATTTTTACGTAATATAAATTTATATTGAAATTGTATTTAATCTGACTAGAAATTTCGGGATAAAAATATTTCGGATCCCATCAAAATGTGGGAAATTTTATTGAATTCTGTTTTGAACGGTTGGTTGAAATGGGTTGTACTTTTAACAAACTATAAATGGGCTGTAGTAAATTCCATTAGAATTCAAAAATGGGCTACACATTCTTACAAATTTCAAATGGGCTATAAGTTCTCTGCCACACACTTCTGGCCTTACTAAGTTGACACGTCCCCTAAAAAAACAGAGTTGACGCGTATGCAAGGCTTTGTCAACTTATAGTCAACACACGGTTCTAGCAGCAGTGGCCATTGGATGTCCATCCAACGGATGCCGTGCTTCTTCTTCAATCTCGGATATTCTAGCTTCACCCGCCCAAAAAATGATTCCTCCCCCTGACATCTGGGGTGCACCGTTTCGGAAGCTGACCTGTGGGCCTACTAAGTTGACGTATCAAGGGCTTTGTCAACTTAGTCAATATAAATAATTCTAGCTGCAGTGACCGTACGATGTCCATCCAACGGCCGTCGTGCTTCTTCAACCTCTGGTCTTCTTGCTCCAGCCGCCCAAAGCAGTGCCGGTCGTGCCGCCTGCTCCTGCCACCCATGCCCGGCTGTGCTGCCGCGGAGGCCTCACCGCCCCCTACTACTCCCACCGCTGGCCAGGCCATCCCTCCACTCACCCACACCCCCTGTTATTCTGCGGCGACGGTAGCGCAGCCGAACCAGTGAACCCTCATACTCCTCTCCGCGTGTGCATCCACTGCCGCGTCTTCCCCGGCTCCACGTCGTCCCCTTCCTAGGCCTCGCCGTCGTCCACCGCCTTGGTGCTCTCGGCGCGGCGTGGTCAATGTGGTCAACGACCGACTTCCATCGGAAGAGTACTGTACGTGGAGAGGCTAACAGCTGGGTCCACGGCCAGAGCCCAGTTTTTTTGTGATTTGCCAAGTAAGTCGCTTTGTCAGGCCTGTTGGGCTGCAAATCTTTCAAGACGAGGAGAGCTCATTCGGCTGGCCGAGAAAATGGCCTATCGGTAATGAGAAATGGGTGGTAAATTTTTAAAACACATCAAACCGACAATTAGTTTCAAATATCTTTTTTTCATTTCGAGATTTTAAATAAGATTAATTTTTATGCATGGTGAATTTGTTGGAATTTATATTGATATACATTTATTTTTAAAATTAGTTTGAATGTGAGTCAAAATTTCGGGATTAAAAACAGTTCGGACCGCACCGAAATATGCAAAATTTCGTATAATTTTTTAACCGTGGCCACAATATGGGCTGTAATGCTAACAAAAAGAATATGGGCTCCAAAAAAAACATAAGAATTAGCAAATGGGCTGTAAATTCTTAGAAATAATGGCACATGGGCTGTATGCTGTTTTCCACAGATTTGAGGCTTTCCTAAAAAAAGGTTGACGCACAAGCAGTGACTGTTGGATGTCCATCGAACGGCCGTCGTGCTTCTTCAATCTCTGCTCTTCCTGCTCCAGCAGCTCAAACAAGCGCCGGCGGGACTGCCTGCTCCCTCCTCCCCGCGGCCGGCTGTGCTGCCGCGCAGGCCTCACCGCCCCACCGTACTCCCATCGCTGGCCTAGCCATCCCTCTACTCACACACACCTGCTGTTATTCTCCGGCGACGGCAGACGAACCAGTAAACCCTCGTACAGTCGTACTCCCCTCCGCGTGGGAAACAACTGCCGAGTCTTCCCTGCCTCTGTGTTGTTCCCTTCCTAGGCCTCACCGTCGTCCACTGCCCTGGTGCTCTCGGCGCGGCCTGGTCAACGTGGTCAATGACCGACATGCATCTGAAGTGGACTGTACGTGGAGAGGCCGACAGCTGGGTCCACGGCCGCACGCAAGGAAATGCCTCCTTATTACGCGCAAAATAATGATTCCTCCACCTGACATCAGGGACCCACCGAAAGGGCCTCTGTATTTCGCGAAAAAAACGTTACCGCCGTTAACAGCTCAGACCCACCAGCTATATCTTCGCACGCAAGGAAGTGCTTCATTATTACGCACACAAAAATGAATACTCCCCCTGTTAGCTGGGACCCAGTATAGTGGCAGGCTGACTTGTGGGCCTACTAAGTTGACGGGGACGGAGGGCTTTGTCAACTTAGTCAATATGCACGATTCTAGCTCCAGTGACCGTACGATGTCCATCCAACGGCCGTAGTGCTTCTTCAACCTCTAGTCTTCTTGCTCCAGCCGCCCAAACCAGCGCCGGTCGTGCCTCGTGCTCCTGCCTCCCGTGGCCGGCTGCGATGCGGCGGAGGCCTCACCGCCCCCTACTACTCCCACCGCTGGCCAGGCCATCCCTCTTCTCACCCACACCCCTGTTATTCTGCGGCGACGGCAGCCTCACACCGCAGCGAACCAGTGAACCCTCGTACTCCTCTATGCGTGGGCATCCACTGTCGCGTCTTCCCCGGCTCTGCGTCGTCCCCTTCCTAGGCCTCGCCGTCGTCCACCGCCCTAGTGCTCTCGGCGCGGCATGGTCAACGTGGTCAAGGAACGACTTCCATCGGACGTGGACTGTACGTGGAGAGGCTGACAGCTGGGTCCACGGCCGCAGCAAGGAAGTGCCTCCTTATTGCGTGCAAAATAATTATTCCTCCACCTGACAGCGGGGACCCACCGGACGGGCCACCGTATTTCATGAAAAAAACGTTTGCCCCTGACTGCTGGGACCCACCAGCTACATCTTCGCACGCAAGGAAGTGCGTCCGGGCAAAAAAAAATGATTCGCCCCCTAACTGCTGGGACCCACCAGCTACATCTTCACCGCAAGGAAGTGCCTGATAGTCGGGACCCACCTGGTCGAAGCGTACGTAGCGTTATTATTCTGGTCGCGAATGTGTACGTACATATATACTGGTGGATGTAGAGGCGCGCACGTGTCGTAGTAGAGGCGCGTATGTGTCGTAGTAGAGGCGGGCACGTAGCATGTACACGTACGTACAGCGGCCAGGGTGCAAGAAAGAAAATACAGCCACGTATGTGTACATACGGGTGGGGTCTCGAACGCCTACTCGCGCATACGTACGGCCAGGGCTCGTGTACATGGCTGGGTCAGAACGGAGAAACAGCGTCGTCATCGTGTTCATGGGGAGGCAACGGAATGCGTCGTGTTCATGGGGAGGCAACGGAATGCGTCGTGTTCATCGGGAGGCAACGGAACGCATGGGAGCCAACCGGCTGGGTCGAAACGGAATGTGTGGTCGTGTTCATCGGGAGGGCTTGGACGGAACAGGCAATGGAAACGAGGCTGGCGTACCGCACAACGGAGGAAACGGACCTCCTACATTCGGAACGGGGTCCTGTTGATTGGGAGGGGTGTGGCGTACCGCAAAACGGAGGAAACAGACCTCCTACGGTCGAAACGGGGTCATGTTGATCGGGAGGGGTGTGGCGTACCGCAAAACGGACGAAACGGACCTCCTAAGGTCAAAACGGGGGTCCTGTTGATCGGGAGGGGTGTGGCGTACCGCAAAATGGACGAAATGGACCACCTACGGTCGAAACGGGGGTCATGTTCATCGGGAGGGGTGTGGCGTACCACAAAACGGGACTCCACGAGATACTGTTCATCTCCACCGTCTACCTCCTCCAGCCTCCACGGGCTACCGTCGACCTCCTCCAGCCTCCACGGGCTCCTATTCATCCAGCCTCCACCGCGCGCTACTCCACCGGCTACTGTTCAACCACCCCTCCATGGGCACCCCTCCACCGTCTACTGTTCATCCAGCCCTCCACACCACGGGGTCCTGTTCAACCACCCCTCCACGGGCACCCCTTCACCGTGTACTGTTCATCCAGCCCTCCACCACACCACGGGGTCCTGTTCATCCAGAGGCAACGCCACCGCTCACTATTCATCCAAACCCCCCGCAACGCTCATTGTTCATCCCAGAGGCAGCATCGATCGGCTTCAGTTAGCAGCAGTAGCGAAGGAATCGCTCGATCGGGTTCAGTTAACAACCATCGATCGATCGCTCGGGTTCAGTAACGCGTAGCCTGCAGTGCAATCGCTCGGGTTTAGTTAGAGCCCAACGCCTCGCTCGGGTTCAGTTAGAGCCAATGCCTCGCACACATGCGCGTACATGTATGAGAGAAACGCGCATCGCTCGGACCCCGACCTCCCACCGTAACCGGGAACTCCCCGAAATTTTCCTTGCCCTCGCTGCTACCACGATTTTTTCCGTCATGGACGGCCCAAAGAATGTCATGCAGCTGCGTCTCCGGCCCGCCCAGGATGAAAAGCCCATTTTCTGTCATGATTTTTTGTCATAGAAGTAGGAGCCCACCACATCTATGATGATACCGGGTTTTGTCACAATTATCGTCATAGAAGTGTCATATGTATGACAGAATTTTTTTTCGTTCGGCCCAAAATGTCAAGGATGTGTCTTTTTTGTAGTGATAGCGTGAGGAAGAGGCTCCATTAGAGGCTGATGACATCGCCGCCGTCGAAGAAGCAATGAATGATGCCATCGACGAGGATGACGTTGACCCTCTACAGTATATCTCAATACCGGCGCCTATGACAACAGAGCATTGATGGCTCAGCAGTATGAGTAATCAGGGTTTGAGCGTGATGAGTTGGTGCCTGAATTGACGGAGGATGAACGTATTATAGGCTCACTTCCAGTAGCAAACAAGCATAGGAAGAGATCGAGGAAAGGCAAAGCTGCTTCTATGAGCCAACCGCCTCCGTAGCCTCGGGTTGAAGACCGTATACCTATCATAGGTGCGGCGAAATACCATATCCCCGGTGGTCCGATCCTACCTAAGGCAGTGGTAGAGGCCATATACGGCAATCTAAGGAGACTTCATGACGATGTGCTGCGGAGAAGGAAAAGCCTGATCGCCTCGAAAAATCTAGGATACCCGCTCTACGTGGTTAACGTGTCGCATCAAAGGTTGTACGTCGACAAATTCCCCGCGGAAAAGTTCTTCCTTTGATTCGATTACATCTTCGACATGTTTCAATTGAAAAAGTTGGATTTTACGTTTGTCCGCCTTTTTGCCTTGTACATGAACTACATCGTCAGGATTGAGCAGATACCTTATATCTGTGTCGCTGACCTATACTCTTGGTAGTCTGCCCAAAGCACCGTGAATACCCGAGTAACTACATCACCGATTTCATGGTCGGCAATAAGGACAAGGAGACGATTCTCGTCCCTTATCATTTCATGTAAGTCATCCGCGGATATCCTTCCTTCGATTTCAATCATTCATTTGCACGTGTGGAGGCTAATTTGAGGTGTAATTATTTTGCGCGGCGACGGGCGCACCGTCCTAATCATCCTTTACCCCCGATTCTCCCACGCTCTTTACTTGTACTTGTCGAAGAACATGATGAAAAAGGATTACACCCACATCAAGTCTGTTCTCGACAGTGTTATCTTAAGCTACGGCCTATGGGGTGGAGAGATCATGCTCAAGAAGACAAGGAACCGCGCGCCCGCCTTTGGCCATAAGACCAACTTATGTTGTATCTAGCAACCGAGTGGTACTCTTAGTGATGGATTCTATGTCCTCCACCACATGCTGGAGTACAGACGGGATCAACAGAACCTTCGCATGTCACCTAGATCCGGCCATGCCAATATTCTGCAATGGGCAAAGAAACTAGGATATGTTCTGGATCATCGACTCCGAGCTGAGTTCTATCACTTCCAGCGTGAACTTGCCCAAATCATCATGAAGGAGGTCCTAAAAAAATAGGGTTTTTCTACGAAGAAGGGCAAATGTCACGGGAAGACGTTTGAACACGCATAGCCGCTCAGCGTCTCGACCTGAAGCCTTTCATTGTCCTCGGGGACTATCTCCCTGATTTGGATGGATGGCACGACATGTTGGAGTGATTGATGATATATGACAATGTATCCGTTTAGTCCATACTTTCTCTATGACGAAAGTTTGAGTTATGCACGACGAAACTTTATTTGTGATGTAATTAAACCGTCCTCCTCAGCTAGCGAAGATCACTCTAGTTAGGGAATTTTGGGTACGATGAACTTTGTTATTTATGCTTATGATATGTTGCTTCTATTTTTGCCAACTCTGTCTTTTTTTTGCTCAACTATATATGTTGCATATTATCGACTCATGTGACGATGCAGGTACATAGATCATCGATGGCGAAGAAGTGCTACGCCAGGAGTATACGATGAGTGGCCGGAGTGTCAGGCCCAGGTGTACCGGTTTCTGAGCGAAAGCCAGAGAGGGTTCGATAGCAGAGCCGAAGCGGAAAATAGTTAGTTTAGGTTCACGCTAGTGTGAGAGAGGGATACGAACCGGCACCTCAAGAAGTACTACATTATGTATGATGAGACATGTCAGTTAACTTGTATCGCTATATCGTGATTATGATGTGACGACATGATTTGTGTTGGATGATATGATGAGACTATTGTGTGTATGATATGATGAGCATATTGCATGTTTATGATATGATTAGAATACTGTATAAAACCTGTACAAAAACATCGCAAATATGTAGCAAACAAAAGATATGTGAAAATATAGTAGTAGCAATCTTTAGCACTGGAAAGGAAAGCACTACTGCTAAGGCACTTAGCAATAGCGCTGGTACGGAGAGCGCTACTTCTAAGTAGGTATAGCAGTACCACTGGTTAAAACGTGCTACTGCTAAACGTTAGTTGTAGCGCCGTATCAGTAGCATGGTGCCCCGCGCTACTCATAGCCCTTAGACCCGCGCTACTGCTAGGCTTCCCTAGTAGTGGGTGTCGTAATAAAGCTGTCACTAATAAGATGAACTGTGTGCGATGGCGGAGTGATCAAGAATGATTCAGATTAGAGTTGCATGTGTGATACATGGCATACATTTGATCCATATGAATTGTTTGTGATGAGCATAACAACAGAAACGGTCAGCCAAATCAAGGTGTGTGCGATAGACGGCATACCATTCACTCGGATGAACTATATATGCGTCAAATGGCCCCGCCTAAATTAGTTGCGCTTGAGAGAAAGGCCGTCTGTAAGACGCTCACGGCCATAACATAGGGTTTGCCAAGGGGTTGGTGGGGGCGAGGCGAGACTACCAACTCCCCATTTAGGAGTAGAGATATTTTATTAAGATTTGATTTGAATGAGTTAATGCATGAAATTGTTTTGGGAAAGTGCCAATTTGATTGAGTTAATGCACGCGTCAAATGAGCCCGCCTAAATGTGTTGCGCTTGAGCGAAAGGTCATCTGTAAGACGCTCGCAGGCCTAACATAGGGTTTGTCGTCATTGCCGGGAGTGAGGCGAGACTACCAACTCCCCCTTTAGGAGTAGAGATACACAATAGCTCCAATTCATCAATCATATGTAGGCATGTATTTCGTATATATTCATACGTGCTTGTGATAAGAACTTGCATAACATCTTTTGTCCTACGCTTCCGTGGTAGCAGGGTCCTAATGGAAACTAAGGGTAATTAAGGCACTCCTTTTAATAGCCAAGTCCGAGTTGCTGTTTTTTCCTTGTTTTTTTCTTTACAGAAAATCAATACCAAACGAAACGAAAAAAATTGACGATTCTTCTTGGACCACAAGACACCCTGGAAGCTTTGGTAGGAGGCCAGAAGGGCCATAGATGGGCCACAAGCTCACAGGGCGCGCCCTGCAAGCTTGTGCCCCCCCCCCCCGGTGGCACTTCCAACCCTATTCTTCTTCTCTAAATACCCAAATATTCCCCGTAGACCAGAGGGCACACCAAAAATACTTTTCCGCCGCCACAAGTTTCTATCCTCATGAGATCCCATCTGAAGACCTGTTCCGGTACTCCGCCGGAGGGGGATTCGATCACGGAGGGCCTATACATCAACCTTGCTGCCCTTCCGATGATGTGTGAGTAGTTTACCACAGACCTATGGGTCCATAGCTAGTAGGTAGATGGCTTCTTCTCTCTCTATGATCTTCAATACAATGTTCTCCTCGATGTTCTTGAAGATCTATTCGATGTAATCTTCTTTAGCGGTGCGTTTGTTGAGATCCGATGAATTGTGGATTTATGATCAAATTATCTATGAACATTATTTGAGTCTTCTCTGAACTCTTTTATGCATGATTAAGATAGCTTTGTATTTCTCTCTCATCTATTGATTTGGTTTGGCCAACTAGATTGATTTTTCTTGCCATGGGAGAGGTGCCTTGTAATGGGTTCAATCTTGTGGTGCTTATTCCCAGTGACATAAAGGGACATGACACATTTTTGTATTGTTGCCATTAATGATAAAAAGGTGGGGTTTTTTCATATTGATTGGATCTATCCCTCTACATCATATCATCTTGCTTAAGGCGTTACTCCATTCTTGCTAACTTAATACACTAGATGCATGCTGGATAGCGATTTGTGTGTGGAGTAATAGTAGTAGATGCAGGCAGGAGTCGGTCTACTTGTCACGGACGTGATGCCTATATTCATGATCATTGCCTTAGATATCATCATAACTATGCGCTTTTCTATCAATTGCTCAACAATAATCTGTTTACCCACCGTATGCGTTCTTTCAAGAGAGAAGCCTCTAGTGAAAATTATGGCCCCCAGGTCTATCTTTTATCATATTATTTTCAGATTTATAAAATCAAAAACCCAAAAATACTTTGCTGCAATTTATTTACCTTTGCTTTATTTTACATGTTTACTTATCTTTTATACCTGTCTCAATCAGATCTCATCCTTGCAAGTAACTGTGAAGGGATTGACAACCCCTTTGAAAGTGCAAGTGGCACTTAAACTATATTTTGGTGTGATGACAATGTGGTTAGTTGAACTAATATCGGTTGCTAAAGTTTATCTCAGGATATTGGTTCCAAGTGCTTCGTGATGGAGATGTGCGACCCCCCAATTCAAAAAGGTCAGAGGCGTGGTCTATCGGCGATTCGAAGGTTTTTGGTTTGCTTTGAGTCGTAGGAAAGACCGCACTATTAAGAGGGGTCGGTGTGGATAAAGGTTGTGTGGGAATGTCATCGCCAAACCACATACACCAGACTACCCAGTCCTACCACCTAAAACCATATTGTGCGTGCATGTGGTACTCAGAGTGATTGCAACAGAAACTTACTGGGTACCCCGTGCGCACGGGGTCTTTGGACCCCCGTGCGCACGGGGTGGTGTGAAAGTCTCTGAGTACCCCATGCGCACGGGGCTGACTTAGCCCATGCGCACGGGGTCCAACGGGCAGAGACGGCCACTCCCTGACAAACACTATAAAATCCCCCTTCTTCTTCCTCCATCCCTAACCCTAATGTCTTGTTGAGCTCCACCATTGCCACACCTCATTTTGCTCAATACTCTCAATCCTCCACCCAAACTTGTTGAAACTTTGGGGATTGGGAGAGCAAGACCTGATCTACATCTTAACCAAACCAAATCGCATTCCCCGCAACATTTCTTCCCCATTGACTTGTTAATCTTGGAGCTTGGGCTCCTAGGCGGTTAGAGGTTCCCCCGGAAGCTTCCTTGCTTGTGGTGTCCTCCGGAGAAGTTTGTAAAGGTGTGGTGGCCGCCTTCAAGACCAACCCCAAGTGATTCGAGGCTCATCCGTTGGGGGTGACTCGAAAGAGATTACAGTGAGCCTTTGTGGCGTTCCGCACACTTTGGCTCCAGCACCGCTCTTAATGAAGAGTAGCTCTTCCCCAAGGAAGAGTAAACTTCGGGAAAAAATCCGCGTCCTCGCCTCACTTGTGGTTCATCCTTTCCCGCACCTTACTTTGCCTTGTATGCTTGTTGGCTTGCTAATTAGATTGTTGCCTAGCATATCTTGCTTTAAGCTTGCTGTCATATAGGTTGTGTTCACCTAGTTGCATATCTATTGAACCCTATTTATCCACTAAACCTTAAAATTGACAAGAAAGATTAAAATTTGTAGTCTCCTATTCACCCCCCTCTAGTCGACCGTATCGATCCTTTCTATTGGTACCAAAGCCTCGTGCTCTAATATAAGGTTTTACAACCTTAGAGGACATGGTCGATCTAGGGAATGAGGGAGGTGGTGCACCCGTTGTGGAGGATGGTCAAAACCTACCCCCCGCCGTGCCAGAGGCACTTGGTGCCCCAGTCGTTGCTCCCGCCGCTCCTATTAACCCGGGTGCCCCCTTGACCGCGGCCGATATTCTTTCAATGTTTGCGGACCTCAAAGCCTCTATGTTGAAAGAAGTTCGTTCCTCGGTCAAGGAGGAAATTGATGCTCGCTTAAATCCCTCAACATCCGCATCAAACTCATTTGATCCTAATGCCATTCATGATGCGGATGACTCGAGAGAACCTCTTGCATCTCCGGCTCGTACTCAAGTTCCCAAGTACAATGCCGTGGAACCTTTTTACTCACCTCAACCCTTGCAGCATCCTCGCATTAATCCTGTTGGGCCTCCGCCCCCTTTGAAAGCTAATGCGTTTGCTAAAGGGCAGCTAGATGTGGAGTCTTACATGTGCAGTGCTTCAACTCAACTGTGGTGGATTGTGGTCAATGGATTCAACTCCAAGGACCCAATGAATCTCACTCCAAGAGAAGCGGTTGATGATCAACTCAATGCCACCGCCCACAACATGTTGCGCACCGCGGTGACCGAAGACTATATTGACTCCACCGCTCTCCTTAAGACCGCCAAGGAAATCTGGGACTGCCTTGAGGAGGCTCTCGAAGGTGATGAAGCAATTCGAAGATCTCGATTGGCTCTGCTCAAGCAAGAAGTCAATCTCTTTGTGAGGAATGAGGGTGAGTCCGCAGAAGAGGTTTACCGAAGGTTAAAGTCTCTGGTGCTCAACTTGAGAACCTTTGGGTGCACTTGGGCAAATGATGACTTCATCAAGGACAAGTTCATAGATGCTATGGTCCTCACGGAACATACCATGGTCATGATGGAACATTGATGACCCACAAGTATAGGGGATCTATCGTAGTCCTTTCGATAAGTAAGAGTGTCGAACCCAATGAGGAGCAGAAGGAAATGATAGGTAGTTTTGAGTAAGGTATTCTCTGCAAGCACTGAAATTATCGGTAACAGATAGTTTTGTGATAAGGTAATTTGTAACGAGCAACAAGTCATAAAAGTAAATAAGGTGCAGCAAGATGGCCCAATCCTTTTTGTAGCAAAGGACAAGCCTGGACAAACTCTTATATAGAGGAAAGCGCTCCCGAGGACACATGGGAATTATCGTCAAGCTAGTTTTCATCACGCTCATATGATTCGCGTTCGTTACTTTGATAATTTGATATGTGGGTGGACCGGTGATTGGGTACTGCCCTTCCTTGGACAAGCATCCCACTTATGGTTAACCCCTATTGCAAGCATCCGCAACTACAAAAGAAGTATTAAGGTAAACCTAACCATAGCATGAAACATATGGATACAAATCAGCCCCTTACGAAGCAACGCATAAACTAGGGTTTAAGCTTCTGTCACTCTAGCAACCCATCATCTACTTATTACTTCCCAATGCCTTCCTCTAGGCCCAAATAATGGTGAAGTGTCATGTAGTCGACATTCAAATAACACCACTAAAGGAAAGACAACATACATCTCATCAAAATATCGAACGAATACCCAATTCACATGACTACTTATAGCAAGACTTCTCCCATGTCCTCAGGAACAAACGTAACTACTCACAAATCATATTCATGTTCATAATCAGAGGGGTATTAATATGCATAAAGGATCTGAACATATGATCTTCCACCGAATAAACCAACTAGCATCAACTACAAGGAGTAATCAACACTACTAGCAACCCACAGGTCCCAATCTGAGGTTTTGAGACAAAGATCGGATACAAGAGATGAACTAGGGTTGAGAGGAGATGGTGCTGGTGAAGATGTTGATGGAGATTGACCCCCTCCCGATGAGAGGATCGATGGTGATGACGATGGTGACGATTTCCCCCTACCGGAGGGATGTTTCCCCATCAGAACAGCTCCGCCGGAGCCCTAGATTGGTTCCGCCTCAAGAGGGCGGTGCTTCGTCTCGAAAGCTCCCTTCCCATTTTTTCCAGGGCAAAATACTTCATATAGCAAAAGATGGGCACCGGAGGCCTGCCAGGGGGCCCACGAGACAGGGGGCGCGCCCAGGGAGGTAGGGCGCGCCCCCACCCTCATGGCCTGGGTATGGGCCCCCTCTGGTTGATTCTTTTGCTAGTATTTTTTATTAATTCCAAAAAGTGCCTCCGTGAAGTTTCAGGACTTTTGGAGTTGTGCAGAATAGGTCTCTAATATTTGCTCCTTTTCCAGCCCAGAATTCCAGCTGCCGGCATTCCCCCTCTTCATGTAAACCTTGTAAAATAAGAGAGAATATGCATAAGTATTGTGACATAATGTGTAATAACAGCCCATAATGCAATAAATATCGATATAAAAGCATGATGCAAAATGGACGTATCAAGTCCCCCAAGCTTAGACCTCGTTTGTCCTCAAGCGGAAGGTGATAATGAAAAATATGTCCACATGTTTAGAGATAGAGGTGTCGATAAAATAAAATACGGACATGAGGGCATCATGCTCATTCTTATAACAGCAACATATATATATATATATATATACATATATATATTGTCATATGATTTCTTATGCTAAAGTAACAATCTATTCACCATGTCAAGTATGAATCAGAAACTTCATTGAAAACTAACAAACTATAATCTCGGTCATTGAAGCAATTGCAATTTATCGTAACATCGGAAAGAGCCAATATAAGAGCTTTTCAGCAAGTCCACATACTCAACTATCATTTATTCTTTCACAATTACTAACACTCACGCAATACTTATGGGTATGAAGTTTTAATCGGACACAGAGAAAGATTTAGGGGCTTATAGTGTTGCCTCTCAACCTTTTACCTCAAGGGTAATGTCAACAATAATAGTTTATGATAACTTACATCCAATTGGATATATATATATATATATATATATATATATATATATATATATATATATATATCAGGATCTTTCCAACACAATGTGCTTGCCAAAGGATAAAGTGTAAAAAGGAAAGGTGAAGATCACCGCGACTCTTGCATCAGGCATAAGACAAAAATAAAAGATAGGCCCTTCACAAAGGGAAATAGAGGTTGTCATGTGCTTTTATGGTTGGATGCATGAAATCTTAATGAGAAAGAACGTCACTTTATATTGCCACTTGTGATATGGACCTTTATTATGCAGTCCATCGCTTTTATTGCTTCCACATCACAAGATCGTATAAAGCTTATTTTCTCCACACTAATAAATCATACATATTTAGAGAGCAATTTTTATTGCCTGCAGCAATGACAACTTACTTGAAGGATCTTACTCAATCCATAGGTAGGTATAGTGGACACTCATGGAAAAACTGGGTTGAAGGATATTCGGAAGCACAAGTAGTATCTCTACTTGGTGCAAAGAATTTGGCTACCATGAGGGGGAAAGGCAAGCTCAACATGTTGGACGATCCATAACAATATACTTTATTTCGGAAAGAAGAAAACATAACCCATTACGTTGTCTTCCTTGTCCAACATCAACTTTTTAACATGTCATATTTTAATGAGTGCTCACAATCATAAAATATGTCCAAGATAGTATATTTATATGTGAAAACCTCTCTTTCTTTATTACTTCCTATTAATAGCAACAATGACCAAAACTATGTTTGCCAACTCTCAACAACTTTTATTCATCATACTGTTTTATATGTGAAGTCATTACTCTCCATAAGATCAATATGATCTCTTTAATTCCTTTTACTCTTTCTTTTCCTATTATTCCCTCAAGATCATAGCAAGGAAATCAAGCCCTTGACTCAAAACTAATATTTATTATATATAGCTCACGGACTCGATTACATATATAGAAAGATCATAAAGCAAAACTCAAAAATAGATCATCCTAAAACTTTATTCTACTAAATCAAGATATTACCAAAAGGATCGAACTAAGAAAAACGGTAAAGATAGGAGTGTGATGGTGATACGATACCGGGGCACCTCCCCCAAGGTTGGCAGTTGCCAAGGGGCGTGCCCATACCTGATACTCAATTTTCCTTTGGTGGTGATGATGGAGTTGTTGATGATGTAGGCTTGTCGTCCCTCTTCCAAGGCATAGGCTCACCATCATAGAAAGATGATCGAGTCTCCGGGATCCTCAAATCTGCAGCCAAACTCATACTCTTGATTCGATATTCATACTCACAGTTTTGGTTTTGCAGGTCATAGATCTGGGCTTGGAGGTGCTGGATTTTCTTGTGAAGCTTGAAGATGGCATCTCCAATGTTCTTGGCATCTAGCTTGTGGTTGATGGTGAACTCCGTGATCATTATGTGGTTGGCGTCGAGTCCACGTTCCACCATCTCCTGGCACTTGAAAACTTGTTGCTCCATTGCTTCGATTCTTGTCCCCATGCTTCCGGTCTTCCTTGGTTCCTCAACATCGCGGATGTGCAGCACCCCCTCATGGAGCTCAATGGTTTGAGGGTGTTGCAGCACCTCCGCGAGGTAGGGGTTGATGACTTTCTCGAAAAACTTGTCCTTGGGTGCGCTCGTAGACGTCATGGTGACCTAGATCTGTCAGAAAAACAACTCGAAACAAAAACAGGAGATATTTGTGTGGTACGGTGGTCAAAACTTTCACGAGATTATATAGTGAATTTTTACTGACCGAAAGAAGTATCGTGCAAAAAACGGAGTCCGGAGTGCACACGTGGTGCCCACAAGGCAGGGGGCGCGCCCAGGGGGGTAGGGCGCGCCCTCCACCCTCGTGGATGCCCCGTGTCCTTCCCGGACTACTTCTTATTTTCCTATTTTCTGAAATATTCCAAAACGGAGAAAAATTGCTATTAGAACTGTTTTGGAGTCGGTTTACTTACCGTACCACATACCTATTCCTTTTTGGAGTCTGAAACATTCTGGAAAGTGTCCCTTATGTACTCCTTCGGGGTTACGGTGTCAATAACATTGGTTTCAACATTTATGGGATTACCTGAGATGTAATGTTTGATTCTTTGACCGTTCACCACCTTCGGATTTGTGCCTTCGAAGTTGTTGATTTTTATAGCACCGGAATGATAGACCTCCTCGATAACGTAAGGGCCTTCCCATTTAGAGAGGAGTTTTCCTGCAAAAAATCTTAAACGAGAGTTGTATAGCAAAACATAATCACCTACATTAAACTCACGCTTTTGTATCCTTTTGTCATGCCATCTTTTAACTTTTTCTTTCAACAGTTTGGCATTCTCATAGGCCTGGGTTCTCCATTCATCAAGTGAGCTAATGTCAAATAGCTTCTTTTCACCGGCAAGTTTGAAATCATAATTGAGCTCTTTAATGGCCCAACATGCCTTATGTTCTAGTTCGAGAGGTAAGTGACACGCTTTTTCATAAACCATTTTATACGGAGACATACCCATAGGATTTTTATATGCAGTTCTATAGTCCCATAATGCATCATCAAGTTTCTTGGACCAATTCTTTCTAGATCTATTAACAGTCTTTTGGAAAATTAATTTAAGCTCTCTATTACTCAATTCTACTCGACCACTAGACTGTGGGTGGTATGGAGATGCAATTCTATGATTAACATCATACTTAGCAAGCATTTTACAAAAGGCACCATGAATAAAATGTGAACCACCATCAGTCATTAAGTATCTAGGGACTCGAAACCTCGGAAAAATAACTTCTTTAAGCATCTTAATAGAGGTGTTATGATGAGCACTACTAGTTGGAATAGCTTCTTCCCACTTAGTAACGTAATCAACAACAACTAAAATATGTGTATACCCATTAGAGGAAGGAAACGGTCTCATATAATCAAAGACCCAAACATCAAATGGTTCAATAACAAGTGAATAGGTCATAGGCATTTCTTGACGTCTACTAATATTACCAATTCTTTGACATTCATCACAAGACAAGACAAACTTACGGGCCTCTTTGAAGAGAGTAGGCCAATAAAAACCGGATTGCAATACCTTATGTGCAGTTCTATCTCTAGCGTGGTGTCCTCCATAAGCCATGGAGGGACACTTGCGTAGGATCTGTTCCTGTTCATGCTCAGGTACACAACGTTTAATAACACCGTCTACTCCTTCTTTATAAAGGTGTGGGTCATCCCAAAAGTAATGTCTTAAATCATAGAAAAACTTTTTCTTTTGCTGGTATGTGAAACTAGGTGGTATAAATTTAGCAACAATGCAATTAGCATAATCAACATACCATGGAGCAGTACGAGAAGCATTTATGACAGCTAATTGTTAATCAAGAAAGCTATCATCAATAGGGAGTAGGTCATCAAGAACATTCTCTAACCTAGACAAGTTGTCTGCAACGGGGTTCTCAGCTCCCTTTCTATCAATGATATGCAGATCAAATTCCTGTAGTAGGAGAACCCATCTAATAATTCTGGGTTTAGCATATTTTTCCATTAGATATTTAATAGCAGCATGATCGGTCTGAACAGTTACTTTAGAGTCAACAATGTAAGGTCTGAACTTATCACAGGCAAATACAACTGCTAAAAATTCTTTTTCAGTAGTAGCATAGTTTCTCTGGGCACTGTCTAGAGTTTTACTAGCATATTGGATAACATTTAACTTCTTATCAAATCTTTGTCCTAGAACAGCACCTATAGCATAATCACTAGCATGACACTAATTTCAAAGGGTAAATTCCAATCAGGTGGCTGGACAATAGGTGCAGAAATCAAAGCTTTCTTAAGTATTTCAAATGCTTCTACACAATCATCATCAAAGACAAAAGGAACATCTTTTTGTAGGAGATTAGTCAGAGGCCTAGAAATTTTTGAGAAGTCTTTAATGAACCTCCTATAAAAACCGGCATGACCAAGGAAACTTCTTATATCTTTAATGTTGTTAGGACACGACATCTTTTCAATAGCATCAACTTTAGCTTTATCAACTTCAATACCTCTTTCAGAAATTTTATGCCCCAAGACAATACCTTCATTAACCATAAAGTGGCACTTCTCTCAATTCAAGACAAGATTAGTTTCTTCACATCTCTGCAAAACTCGATCAAGGTTGCTCAAGAAATCATCAAAAGAAGTTCCATAAACGGAAAAATCATCCATGAAAACCTCGACAATCTTTTCACAAAAATCAGAGAATATAGCCATCATGCATCTTTGAAAGGTAGCAGGTGCATTACATAAGCCAAAAGGCATACGTCTATAAGCAAAGGTACCGAAAGGGCAAGTAAAAGTGGTTTTTTTCTTGATCCACTTTTGACACAGGTATTTGAGAGAAACCAGAATAGCCATCTAGAAAGCAAAAATGTGCGTGTTTGGATAATCTTTCTAGCATTTGATCAATGAAAGGTAGAGGGTAATGATCCTTTTTAGTAGCTTTATTTAATTTGCGGAAATCAATTACCATCCTATAACCTGTAACGGTTCTTTGTGGGATCAATTCATCTTTATCATTAGGAACAACAGTAATACCTCCCTTCTTAGGGACACAATGAACATGACTTACCCACTGACTATCAGCAACAGGATAAATTATACCTGCCTCTAGAAGCTTTAGTATTTCTTTTCTTACCACTTCTTTCATCTTAGTATTTAACCTTCGTTGGTGATCAACAATCGGTTTAGCGTCTTTCTCCAATTTTATTTTGTGTTGGCGTAGAGTGGGACTAATGCCCTTAAGATCATCCGGAGTATATCCAATAGCAGCACGGTGCTTCTTCAGAGTTTTCAATAATTTCTCTTCTTCCTGCTCTGAAAGGTTAGCACTAATAATAACAGGATATATCTTCTTTTCATCAAGATAAGCATATTTAAGACTATCAGGTAATGGTTTGAGTTCAAACACGGGATCACCCTTGGGTGGAGGAGGATCCCCTAGAATTTCAACAGGCAAGTTGTGTTTCAAAATAGGTTCCTGTTTAAAGAATACTTCATCTATTTCCCTTCTTTCATTCATAAACATATCATCATCATGGTCTAGCAAATATTGTTCTAAAGGATCGTTAGGAGGCACAACAATAGAAGCAAGACCAATAATTTCATCTTTACTAGGCAATTCTTTATCATGGGGTTGTCTACGAAATTTAGCAATGTTAAAATCATGAGACATATCCCCTAAACCAATAGTGACTACATCCTTTTTGCAATCTATCCTAGCATTAATAGTATTCAAGAAGGGTCTACCAAACATAATGGGACAAAAATCATCTTGTGGGGAACCAAGAACAAGAAAATCAGTAGGGTATTTAACTTTTCCACACAAGACTTCAACATCTCTAACAATCCCAACCGGTGAGATAGTATCTCTATTGGCAAGCTTAATTGTAACATCAATTTCTTCTATCCCAGCAGGTGCAATATCATGCATAATTTCTTTGTATAAGGAATGAGGTATTGCACTTGCACTAGCACCCATATCACATAAGCCATGATAACAATGATCTCCTTTTTTTACAGAAATAACAGGCATGCCAACAATAGGTCTATGTTTACCCTTAGTATCGGGTCTAGCAATTCTAGCAGCTTCATCACAGAAGTAAATAACATGCCCATCAATATTATCGACCAAGAGATCCTTAACCATAGCAATACTAGGTTCAACTTTAATTTGCTCAGAGGGTGTAGGTGTTCTAGTATTACTCTTACGAACCACAGTTGAAGCTTTAGCATGATCCTTTATTCTAACAGGGAAAGGTGGTTTCTCAATATAAGCAGTGGGAGCAGTAGGATCAACATTATAAGTGATAGTCTTTTCTTCAACTTTAATAGGTTCAACTACTTTTACTTCAATGGGAGGATGATATTTAAACCACTTCTCCTTAGGGACATCGACATGAGTAGAAAATGATTCATAGAAAGAAGCTACTATCTCAGAGTCAAGTCCATATTTAGTGCTAAATTCACGAAAACAATCGGTATCCATAAAAGATTTAACACAATCGAACTTAGGTGTTATACCTGACTCCTTACCTTCGTTGAGATCCCAATCTTCAGAGTTTCGTTTAAGTCTTTCCAATAAATCCCATCTAATTTCAATATTCTTCATCATAAAGGAACCAGTACAAGAAGTATCGAGCATGGAGCGATTATTGAGAGAAAGCCGAGCATAAAAATTTCGAATAATAATTTCTCTTCAGAGCTCATGATTGGGGCATGAATATAACATTGACTTAAGCCACCCCCAAGCTTGAGCAATGCTTTCTCCTTCGCGAGGCCAAAAAGTATATATATTATTATGATCACGATGAACAAGATGCATAGGATAAAACTTCTGATGAAATTCCAATTTCAATCGTTTGTAGTTCCATGATCCAATATCATCAATTAGCCTAAACCATGTCAATGCCTTTCCCTTCAAAGATAAAGGGAAGACCTTCTTCTTGATAACATCCTCGGGCATACCTGCAAGCTTAAATAATCCACAAACTTCGTCCACATAGATTAGGTGCAAATCGGGATGCAATGTTCCATCTCCTGTAAAAGGATTAGCTAGCAGTTTCTCTATCATACCCGAAGGAATTTCAAAGTAAACATTTTCAGTAGGTTCAGTAGGTTGAGGAGCAACTCTTTGCTCTACTGTTTGGGGTGAAGATACCCCGAACAAGCCCCTCAAAGGATTACTTTCCATAGTAACAAGTGACAGTAAATTTCAGCACACTATATAAATTTTTCCTTACCAAATTCCACTTACGAAAGGCGCTTCACTCCCCGGCAACGGCGCCAGAAAAGAGTATAGATGACCCACAAGTATAGGGCATCTATCGTAGTCCTTTTGATAAGTAAGAGTGTCGAACCCAACGAGGAGCAGAAGGAAATGATAGGTAGTTTTCAGTAAGGTATTCTCTGCAAGCACTGAAATTATCGGTAATAGATAGTTTTGTGATAAGGTAATTTGTAACGAGCAACAAGTAATAAAAGTAAATAAGGTGCAGCAAGATGGCCCAATCCTTTTTGTAGCAAAGGACAAGCCTGGACAAAATCTTATATAGAGGAAAGCGCTCCCGAGGACACATGGGAATTATCGTCAAGCTAGTTTTCATCACGCTCATATGATTCGCGTTCGTTACTTTGATAATTTGATATGTGGGTGGACCGGTGCTTGGGTACTTCCCTTCCTTGGATGAGCATCCCGCTTATGATTAACCCCTATTGCAAGCATCCGCAACTACAAAAGAAGTATTAAGGTAAACCTAACCATAGCATGAAACATATGGATCCAAATCAGCCCCTTACGAAGCAACACATAAACTAGGGTTTAACCTTTTGTCACTCTAGCAACCCATCATCTACTTATTACTTCCCAATGCCTTCCTCTAGGCCCAAATAATGGTGAAGTGTCATGTAGTCGACGTTCACATAACACCACTAGAGGAAAGACAACATACATCTCATCAAAATATCAAACGAATACCAAATTCACATGACTACTTATAGCAAGACTTCTCCCATGTCCTCAGGAACAAACGTAACTACTCACAAATCATATTCATGTTCATAATTAGAGGGGTACTAATATGCATAAAGGATCTGAACATATGATCTTCCACCGAATAAACCAACTAGCATCAACTACAAGGAGTAATCAACACTACTAGCAACCCACAGGTACCAATCTGAGGTTTTGAGACAAAGATCGGATACAAGAGATGAACTAGGGTTTGAGAGGAGATGGTGTTGGTGAAGATGTTGATGGAGATTGACCCCCTCCTGATGAGAGGATCGATGGTGATGACGATGGTGACGATTTCCCCCTACCGGAGGAATGTTTCCCCGGCAGAACAGCTCCGCCGGAGCCCTAGATTGGTTCCGCCAAGGTTCTGCCTCGAGACGGCGGCGCTTCGTCCCGAAAGCTCCCTTCCCATTTTTTCCAGGGCGAAAGACTTCATATAGCAAAATATGGGCACCGGAGGCCTGCCAGGGGACCCACGAGACAGCGGGCGCGCCCAGGGGGGTAGGGCGCGCCCCCCACCCTCGTGGCCAGCGTATGGGTCCCCTCCGGTTGATTCTTTCACCAGTATTTTTTATTAATTCCAAAAACTGCCTCCGTGAAGTTTCAGGACTTTTGGAGTTGTGCAGAATAGGTCTCTAATATTTGCTCCTTTTCCAGCCCAGAATTCTAGCTGCCGGCATTCCCCCTCTTCATGTAAACCTTGTAAAATAAGAGAGAATAGGCATAAGTATTGTGATATAATGTGTAATAACATCCCATAATGCAATAAATATTGATATAAAAGCATGATTCAAAATGGACGTATCATACATCAACGTCCGGATTATCACAAGTTGGCCGTGGCTCAAGTTGTTTCCACTTTCTCCACTCATGTTCTTTTGGAGACCAAGTCCAAGAAGACCTTTGCAATTGCTCAAGCAACCAAGAACTCCAATCTTGCCTTGAAGGCCAAGAAAGTGATTAGCCAACCCTCAAGGGATGAATAAGTGAGTGAAGAGATTTTTGAGGAAGATGTTGACACCTCATGCCCGGCAAATGACTTTGCGGAAGACTTGGCTCTCTTAGTCAAAAAGTACTCTGGGACTATGGCAAACAAAGGGAAGAATCTTCAAGGAAGATCGTTTGGACGAAGGAAATGCTACAACTGTGATAGCCCAAGACACTTTGTTCATGATTGTCCGTACGAGAGACCTGAAGACAAATCCGAGAAGCTTATGCTCAAGAAGAAGAAGTTCACCAAGTTTGCAAAGAGTACGGATGACAAGGCTTTTGTTCATGAAGAATACATGTCCGGAGATGAAGATGACGGTGATGATGATCAAGTGGGCACGAGCGCCATTGCCATGCATGCCACTACCTCCTCCTCTACCACCGGCCTCTTCGACTCTCCAAATGAGGACAAGCCTTTCACTCATCGATGCATTATGGCCAAACAGGTAAAAACTAAGTCCAGATCAAAAAAATGCAGTCTACACTCCTAATGTCTCATGTGAGATAGTGGAGGATGAGTGTGGCAAGGGTGTGGATAATGATGAGGAATCATTAATGGCCTTCATGAAAACTCTTCATGGTGAAGCTCGTGCTCATTTTGGCGATCTCCTTAAGTCACTCGCCGAACATGATGACTTTATTGAGAACGTTGAAAACCTCCTCATAGAGGAAAAGAGAGAGTCGAACTCCTCGAGCACGAACTAAACGAAGAGAGTGTCATGAGGGCATCACTTGAGGAAGCCTTGTCAGCTCATCAAATTGACTTTGTTAAAACCAACAATGCTTTGCAACTTGCTCTTGAGAACAAAGATGCTCTTAATGTCAGAGTTGAAAAGCTTCTAAATGATCACATGAGACTTGTTGAGGAACATGAGTTCCTTGTGACTAGTTCCAAGGTTGTCAAAGGTGACCTCATTGCCCTCACCGAGTCTTATGCTCAACTTAAATCTACAACCATTAAGGCTCTCACTTCCGTACCTCATATGGACTTAAATTATGTTTCTCGTATGGCTAAGTTTGTTCATGATTGCACCTCTCTCTAAGAGGAGAATAAGAAGTTAAAGGCCCAATTTGAGAAAGGACTTGTATCATGCATCCAAGGGGAGAAAAACCTTAATGACCTCTTGAGTAACCAAAAGGAGTGTGTTGCCAAGGAGGGAATTGGGTTTGATCCCGCATCCAAGAATGGTAAGAACAAGAAGAACAACAAGAAGAAGATCAGTCCGCTCCTTCCCCTCCCCGAAAGGTAGTATTCGTGCAAGAAGGGAATAAGGAGGAGAAGGTAACACTACAAAAAAAAGACACATCTGTGACATTTTGGGCCGAACGAATTTTGTTCTGTCATGCTTATGACACTTCTATGACAATAATTGTGACAAAACCCGGTATCATCATAGATGTGGTGGGCTCCTACTTCTATGACAAAAAATCATGACAGAAAATGGGCTTTTCGTCCTGGGTGGGCCGGAGACGCAGCTGCATGACATTCTTTGGCCGTCCATGATGGAAAAAATGTGGTAGAAGCGAGGGCGAGGAAAATATCAGGGAGTTCCCGGTTACGGTGGGTGGTCGGGGCCGAGCGATGCACGGAGGTTTGCGTGTTTCTCTCGACCACGTACGCGCGTGTGTGCGAGGCGTTGCGCTCTAACTGAACTCGAGCGAGGCATTGGGCTCTAACTGAACCCGAGCGATTGCACTAGCTACGTTACTGAACCCCGATCGATCCCTTGCTATTAACTGAACCCGAGTGATTCCTTCGCTACTAGTGCTAACTGAAGCCGATCGAACCTGCTGCCTCCTTCCCTTGATGAACAGTGAGTGTTGTTTTGGGGGGGGGTGGATGAACAGTTCCCGGTGGGGGTTGGATGAACAGGACCCCGTGGTAGTAGAGGCCTTTGCCGCTGGATGAACAGGACCCCAATTGAGCCGGTTGGGGGTGGATGAACAGGACCCCGTGGAGGGATGGATGAACAGGACGACCCCATGGAGGGCTGGTTGAATAGTAGCCGGTGGAGGGCTGGATGAATAGTAGCCCGTGGAGGGGTGGTTGAACATGACCCCGTGGAGAGGGCTGGTTGAACAATAACCAGTGGAGGAGCGGTGGAGGCTGGATGAACAGGAGCCCATGGATGAACAGTGGCTGGTGGAGGCAGGAAGGGAGACGCTGTGGATGAACAATCGCAGGTGGAGGCCGGAGGAGGTCGACAGTGGATGAACAGTAGCCCGTGGAGGTAGTCGACGCTGGAGATGAACAGTATCTCGTGGAGTCCAGTTTTGCCGTACGCCACACCACTCCTGATGAACAGGACCCCCGTTTCGACCGTAGCGCTCCAACACAAGTTCGTTTCCTCCGTTTTGCAGTACGCCACACCCCTCCCGATCAACAGGACCCCGTATCTATCGTAGGAGGTCCAAGAGAAGTTCGTTTCCTCCGTTTTGCGGTACGCCAGACCCCTCCCGATGAACATGATCCCGTTTCGACCGTGGCCAGTCGAACACAAGGCCGTTTCCTCCGTTCTGCGGTACGCCAGGCCTCATTTCGATCGGTTGTTTGGTACAAGCCGGTTAGCTCCCAATGAACACGACGACACAGTTTCTCCGTTCCGACCTAGCCATGTACACGAGCCCTGGCCGTATGTATGCGCGAGTAGGCGTTCGAGACCCTGCCCGTATGTACGTACGTGGCCGTATTTTTTGGCGTGTGGCTGTATGTACGTGTACACGGTTTAGACGGGATAGCCTGAACTGCTACATGGGGGGCTCTACTATGACATGTGCCGCTACTTACTCAGCCATGGTTCATCGTTGCAGAGCAACCGATCGACCAGTATGTACGTACACGTTCGCGACAAGACAGACAACGGTACATACGTTTCGACCGGGTGGGTCCCAGCTGTCAGGGAGGATAAGGACGCACTTCCTTGCGTGCAAAGATATAGCCGTTGGGTCCCAATTGTCAGGGGGGAATCTTTTTTTGCCCGTATTAAGGACGCCCTTGCATGCGAAGATGTTGCTGGTGGGTCCCAGCAGTCAGGGGGAGAAAACATTATTTTTCAGGATAAAAAGGATATAGTTGCATGCATGTGTCCATGGGCGTGGTGTGTCCCCACTGTCAGCCTCTCACGTATAGTTATCTTCCGATGACTCTCGTTTGTTGACCACGTTGACCACACCGTGCCGAGCACACCAAGGCCGGTGGACGACGGCGAGCCCCCAGACTGGAATGACCCGAAGATGGGGAAGACGCGGCAGCGGAGTCGCAGATGGAGAGGAGTGGGAAACTTGACTGGTTCGGGTGCGCGGCAGCACTGCCGCGGTGCCGCCCACGGGAGACAGGAGCAAGAACAGAGGTTGAAGAAGGAGCACGGCTGTTGGATTAACATCCAACGGTCCATCTGCTAGAATCATTTGTTGATTAAGTTGACAAAGCCGTGGGTACACGTCCTCTTAGTAGGCCCACAAGTCAGCCACCAAATCTGACGGGTCCCATCTGTCAACAGGATGAATAGTTTTTTTGCATAACAAGTAGGCACTTCCTTCCGTGCGAAGATACAGCCGGTGGGTCCCAATTGTCAGGGGGAGGAAACATTTTTTCCAGCCTAATAAGGAGGAACTTTCCTTGCGTGCGACCATGGACCTTGTGGGTCCCAGCTGTCAGGCTCTCCACGTACAGTCCTCTTACGATTACTCTTGTTTGTTGACCACGCCACGCCGAGCGCAGCGAGGCGGTGGACGACGACGAGGCCCCGGACGGGAACGACCCAGAGATGGGAAGACGCGGTAGTGGAGTCGCAGATTGAGAGGAGTACAAGGGTATTAGCTGGTTCTGGTGCGGCGTTGGGCTGCAGTCGGTGGAGAATAACAGGAGGGGTGGAGGAATAGCCTAGCCGACGGTGGGGTAGCACTTCGCAGCGATGCGTGCTAAGAGAGCCGCTAGCCGCCGGAGGCCGGACTAGGCGGTCCCGGCAACACTGGAGGAAGAAGACGAGAGATTGAAGGTGCATGCCAGCCGTTCGATATAAATCCAATGGCTGTGGATGTCATAATCATTTGTTGACCAAGTTGACAACGTCTTGCGTAGGCTTCGACCTATTGGCCCAAATGCCAGCCTGCAAAAATGTGGCATATATTTAACCCATGTTTTCTACAATTTACAGTCCATTTGCTGGGCTGGGTGAACAAATAATTTCGCGTCAATGCGGCCCATTTAATATTTTCTAAGAAATCCTAGCCCATTTGCACTTTCTTGAAATACACGAATTAGCTGGGCTCGTTCTATATATAATGTTACATTAGAAGGAGCAATTAATATCAAAAAATAAACCAAAGCGACACATTTTTTATATATAAAATTAAAAAATTAGTTAGTTATTGCTCAAAACTAAAATGAGCGCGTTATTATTACATTGGTCCTTAAAATCTTTGCAAGCTTTTGTACGCAATCACCAGGATTTTCCTTGCCTGTGAGTCAAAAACAACCAGGATTTTCCTTGCCAACTTCTGTTAAACATTTACTTTTATAAGTTAATAACACGTGGGATGTTTTTATAATGTATATATAAGTCTCTATAAAATATACGATAATAGTAATAATATAAATATATATAATGTGATTAGAAGGGAAACCATAAATTGGTCACATCATTATTATTCTTATATATAGATAAATAGAACAGAGATCTGCATTTTATTAAAAAAATACATTGGACTACCAATCTTTAAGAAAAAGTAAAACCTACGCTGGGAGGCATAGGCCAGTATGGACCTCAAAAAATAAGTTGAAACCACCTTCTCCGTATGTCAAGGGCTACACATGTTAAAAAACAAAACCTAGGCCTAGCTGATACTTGTGCGCCCTCTAGAAAAAAAAGATACCAGCTAGATCCCCGATACCCCTTTCCCGCAACAACAACAAAAAAAGATCCCCAATACCCCTGAAAAAAAGCTCCCTGATGACAGTCATCGTTGGAAATTTATTTCATTTATTGACTAAGGTTGACAAACCCGTGGGCCCCAACGTCAGTATACAATTAGGAGGAATTTTTTTCCAATGGGGCACTTGCTTGCGTACGGCTAGGACCTGGTGGGTCCCCACTGTCAGTCTCTCGGCGTACATTCCTCTCCGGATTCCTCTCATTTGTTGAGCATGTTGACAACGACATATGGCGGCGCCACGGCGAGCGCACACGGACGGGAAAGAACCGGAGCCGGGGAAGACGCCTTCATTCTTTCGAACATACCGCACTAGCCCAGTGGCTGCAGCCCTCTCACCCAAAAGATGTACTGCCCGGTTCAATTCCAAATGGTGCAGTTGAAAAATATCTATCACTTGCAAAAATTTCATCCCTAGTTTACCCAGTTTTTCGCACAATTGTCTTGTCATTCCCAGTTTAAAAAAAACATTGTCTTGCCATTTTGAAAATAGCATATCTTTTTGACTTTGCATCATATGAAGATGTGCTATACATGAATGTTGATCAACATGATGTTAACTTGTTGTTAGTTCCATTTTTTACCACGAATAAAATTTCCAACCTTCTGTTATCCATGTTTGAAAAGTGCCTGTTGATTTAAATGCTCTGCCTCTGAAACATGCAGTTTCTTATCTGAAAATCACTTGGACAAGCAGCCATCACCGGTGTTGGATTCGATGTTGCGCTTCTTCAATCCCCCGGTATGTGCGAAGGGGAAATAAACTTCCGTCTCGTGCTGCTGGTTGGGGAATGGAGCGAACTGGATTAAAGAGGGGGCCGGCGGCGCGATTGAAGAAGCACATCAGACGCGATTTTTTTCAGTGGATGGCTCTCGATGGCGTTTTTTTACTTGCCTCTACACCATACAACTTGTATTTTTAGCCTCCCAGTCCGTGGTGGACCAGCAACACATTTGCTGGGCGGGCCAACCTACAGAAACCAGCACTCGATTTTTCATCAAGCCCCACCCAGTAGTATGTTTGTTTTGAGGCCGAAAACATTACGACAGGGGTTGAGCGGGGGAGGGGGAAGACAGAGCAAAAAGATTAAAAAGAGTTGATGCGCCATTGCTACCCTAACAAAGCAGGTGCAATTCTTCTCGGGAAGAAGGTGTGCCGTTGACACCCACACGTCACAAATCCCACAATAGACATACTAACAAGTTCACACACAAGTACAACCAAGAGGGTAAGCATTCATATCAAACTCAGGTTCACAGGACACGTTCATATTCATATCCAACATTCACAATCAACAACTCAAAAGATTCATATATACACAAGTTCAACGTGTCTATGCATCCAAATGATTGATAGATCACAAGACAATATTCATAGATAATTCACAAAAGGATTGAGATATACACATGTTCAGTATGTTTATGCATCCAAATGATTGAGATCACAGCCAATATCATCCATGGACGAACTTTAATTACCTAGGGTACAGACTGGTAAATGGTGTTCAGTCGGAGGTACTTCTTGGTAAAATTAATGCTTGTACGAGCAAACTTTCGAGTACATAAGAGGCAGCACAGACAATCTGAACTTTGCTTGTAGGTTTATCCTCAAATAGTGGCCTCGTGCCAAGGGAGGTTTGAGCAACTTGGCCACTACTTTAATCCAACTAGTTTACTAGCTCATCTTGGTCCTGTAGCTCGACAAAATTCTACATTGCAGACAAGAAAGGAGGCGGTTGAGAAAATGAACCACCCAAATTTTTTGTGCAGTTCAACTGAAATGGAGCATCCCTGGCGTCCAGATTGATTAAGTGCCACATGAATATATGCGTCAACCAACTTGTCTGGAATCTTTAGACTCCATGCCATACAGTTCACTACCATATGTGCCGATAACCAAAAGTCACAAGTTGGGACCGAAGACTGGACTGTGTTTTTCTGGGCTATGCGGCAAGCAATATTTTTGGCGTTCACTCTCCTAATACTTGGAGTTTGACAACTGGTTGACGCCGGTTGATACTCGAATAAATATAGGCACTTCTTCTTGTCAACATCGATGCTTGTCTGAGTGAACTTTGGAGTACATAGCAGCAACATAAGTATCTGTCCATCTGATCTTTTTGTGCAGTTCTACTGAAATCGCCCAATGTAATGATTTCCCTGCGAGTTCAGGCTCCAAGTTACTCCTTTATGAAATCGGCAAACAGTAGCATAATACCAAATTACCAATACATATGACAAGCACAATAATCAGGATAAAGACCAGTACCAACCTGTGTGAGGTAGCATATCAATTACTATTTCCTTTGACTAGAAGCCGAGATAAGCGAAGCGACTGACAGCAAAGGAATGAAGTAAGCCGAGATAAGCGACTAATAGGAAAGGAAGGAAGCAGTCGAGGCAATGAAGCACCCAAAGTTTTTGTGCAGTTCCACAAAAATCGAGCATCCCTATTGGCACATATATTGAGAGAGTGAGATTACTGTAATAGTGGGACTACTTGATGAAACATACACTAACAAATAGAAGCACCCTCATTATCTTAATGGGTAATGTTAGCAACATAGTAGTCTTGCTTAAAGAGAGGTGTTAGATTATTTAATCAGTGCCAATTAGCTCAACACTCAAAGCATTGCCATGTATCATAGGTTGCAAAACTTTAACGTGCAAAGATAAAGGCGTTTCTCATGACAGTAGCATGATACAAATAGAGATGACAGCAAACTAATATGGATGAAGGCCTTAGGCCGGTACTAACCTGAGCAAAAAAGCTTATTCATGTAGTCCTAGAAGAGATGATAAAGCACTCACTGGAATCACTCAATAGTATATATTTTTGTGCACTTCAAATGTATGGTTGAAATCACTCTTGTTTACCAGTGCTGAGATTATATCGAAAGATTGTCAAGAACTTCTAGCAGAGTTAAAGCACTGGCTGGGATACAGTTCATTGTATTGTCTTGTGTAGTTCCACTAAAATGTATGGTTGGCACAACATGATCCCTGTTTGCACAAGTAGGAACAAGGTGAAACCTTCATTAGCTTAGTGAGAAAGGATAGAAAGACATTAGCATATTACTCTAACAGTAGCATCAAATTCATGATGGACAATACGCAAAACATTGCCTCATTGAACCAATGGCAATAAATTGACATGCAAAACAATAGCACTATTATGTCATGACACTACCAAGATTCCCTCCCTGCTCCACCACATGATTCACCTCCACAGACACACATACATACATACATACATACATGATTCAGCATAGGGTGCTACTAAAGATTTGTTTAACTCCGACAGGAAAATTAGGCAGCAATAAATTAGTGGTACTTAAGTACTCCTAATTAATTAAGTGACCTTGTAGGAGAGACATCAGAAGTTGAAGGGCTCCCTAGAGGATCGTCTCACATGTAAGGTAGACGTTGCCGGAGCCCTTGAATGGCCTCGACTGAGGCCTCGGGCTTCAGCAAGATCACCTTGGCACTGTTGATCGTGTAGAGCTGCGTCACAGATGCATCCAGAATCCAGTTAATTAGCAAGATGCCCGTGCGTTGCACGGAACATCAATATCTTTTGGGAGAAAAGGATGGACGAGGGAAGGCCTTATCTGCAAATGTGGAGAGGAGTGTGGGAAAATTGTCATAGTTTCCTTCCTATCCGTTAGATATAGATCGGACGGCCTATATTGCAGGATGGCAGACACATCATCATCACCAACTCTGCTTTTTATAAGAGTAGAAAAAAACAGAGTTGTTCATGATGGTGTGCCTGCCATCCTGCAATATAGGCCGTCTGATTTATATCTGACGGATAGGAAGGGAACTATGGCAATTTTGCGAAAAGGTACCCACAACCCTCTCCACATTTGCAAATAAGGCCTTCCCTCGTTCATCCTTTTCTCTCACAAGATAAACTACTCATACAAATGCATCTTGATGTTACGTGCAACGCACGGGCATCTTGCTAGTCTTCCAAGTAAAGTAAGACTAGTAGCAACACAACAATACAATACCACTAGCAAGATGTCAGGATAACATAGGACAGTACCATCGTGTGATCTCCATTTCCTCTTTATTCTTATTCTTCTTCCTCTTCATGATCCGTTTCTCTTTCTCCTCACCAGTTGGTGAAATCAAGTACATGATTAGCCTTCTATTTCAGAATTGGTTTTGTCAGTGAGGAGTACAAGTGTACTAGTAAACAACAACATTATTTTCTCATGGAAGTCGCAAAATAGAGATGAACACATGCATTAAATATCATTCTTACCTAAAGGAAGGTTATGGTGCCAATATGGATGATGAGGATTGGAACACAGATCTCCCTTTGTGCAGTTCCACCAAAATGAACCAACTGTTCCATTCTGACATTCCAGTTAAACAGCACAAAAGTCACTTCTTTTAAGAAGTGTTTTGTGCAGTGCACCAAAAGGTCACAACAGCAACCAGGTGAAATGGATATCCCTGTTTGCACAAAAAGCTACAATGGAAACAGTCAGAGTCTCAAACAATTACAGGCAAAAACATTTGGCTAAACTTGCCATGGCTTATAACAGTGGCTTGCTTCATTTTACCAGGGGCATTAGATTAAGAATAGCTAAATATTTGGTATAAGGGCATGGGACAGTGGGTGCACCAGCAGTCCAGCACCATGTACCTAAACCGGGGCATAAAGTGGTGATTTGGAGTTTGTTGCCCCGAGAAACAAACATCCAAGAAACATATCTGGGTTGGTCCCATTTTTGTTCACTCTAGCCACCTACTCCTATGTGTGGATATAAAATCTAGTCCTGGTCATACCACTGTGTACAACGTTTCCCCTAAATTTCCCTTTTCGACCAAGAGACCGGTTGGATGAGGATTATGTACTACTTTCACCCCCTTTCCTTCCTGTTTGTACCAAGTCTGATGTACATACGAAATCCCCCCTTATTTCTTGTTTGAACCAAGTACAAGATTCGACTCCATGAAGTAGCTTTACCTCTAACAATTGAAGAAAAAAATAGGTGATGTTGGACCATCCGATCGAGAGGGGCTGAGAGGTATAAAATGATGCACATGCATCGACGTAGCGAGCTAGGGAAGTAGAGCTAGGGCAGTTTCGAAGGAAGATATACCTGAAGGTCATCGGGATGTGGATAGGTGGGCGGCGGGAGGTCGGATCCGCCCACACTAGGGCAACGACGAAGGGATCGGAGGACCTCCCGCACCGGCGCTTGGCCAGAGATAACAGTGCGGCCGGCAGTGGGTATCCTCCCTCGCTGTCGACGACAGCCTAAACACTGCCCCTCCTCCCCTTCACCGGCGGAGGGGGATACGTCCGGATCTGTAACCAGCGGTGAGGATAGCAAGACAGTGTTACCACCGCTATCTTGTTTAGATCTGGAGAGGATGATAGTGTGTGAATAGAGCAACCCTAGCAAGCAAGCGCGGGGGCTCCGGCCTATATATATACGTAGTGGGGTAGTTTCCCTTTTTACTCCATCAAAACAATCGTTCAAAATTGTGTACGTGCCAGGTCGCCGTTTTTTTTGAGTTGTTGATTGTTTGAGATAGCTACCCGCTTATTCCAAATGGTGTTACGGTGTGCCAGGTTGCACTTTGTATCGTTCAAGTATGGTACAAGACCCGCCATTAAATGAACAACCACCACCTCGTAAAATTTGTGAACAAGCCCACGGCTAAAATTATCAGAAACGTGGGCTGCCCCAACATGCATTATTATTTATATTTTCTATGTGGGAGTATCCTCAAAACAAAATGTGAGAGTACAATATTTATTGGGCCCCTTTGTAATTGGTGCTAAATTTTGACCAAAGATTTAACTGACAAAATGTTAGTGGATGTTAACAAAAATTATATCGTTTGATTCATATTTGAACATAGTTTTCAATGATGTAATTTTTGTGACATGCATGAACATTTGGTTAGTTAAATTTATAGTCAAAATTTGGCAAAGTGCATTAAATCAACACAGGCAAGTATCAAAAGGAAAGTCACGGCATGCATGCGTTGTAATTAATGCATCGGTAAACGCAAATTATTGAAATATATCGAGTGCAGTGCTTTGATGTGTCGTGTCGACTCGTACAACAACGCGAATTTTGATTACAACGCCCTCTCCCTCGCGGACTGAGCTCCGGTGCCTTAACTGCACCTGCCTTTGGCTGTATGACAGGTGGGCCACCCACCTGTTGGGCCCACCTGTCATACACGCAAAGGCAGGAGCATTAAGTCAATGAAGTTGCGTCCCTCCCTCGCCCATGAGCGTGGTGGATGGTAGGACTAGGAGAAGCTTTCGCTACACGCTCTCCCTCCCACACGCGGTGGACATGCAGCTGTTCATTCGGTGTCAGATGGCCAGAAGCATACTGTAGTACTCCACTGCAGTAGTACTCTATCATTGTTCGACTTCCCGAAGAGGCGAAGAGACAAGCGCAGCCCGGACGCTCGTGTGGCAGTTTCATTTGTAGACTAGTCTAGGATAGCGTGTATCATGCCTCTAAGCTTAAAATCGTTGGGGTCGGCTCCATGCTATGAGGCCGTCTCGAAGCATTTTTTATTACAATAATCTTCTGGCCCTAACTGTCATCCTGGTGATTGTAGTTTGCACACTCATCTGGTCAAGACAGGAATATATATTTTAATTTGTGGTGGTTAAATGTTAGAGGTTGCAGCAAATATATTGTACACTGCGGGTCTTTTAGCCAAGTTTAGAGGCAAACATGTGGGGCCAGTGCTATGATGTGTCGTGTCAACTCGTACAATGAGGAGAAGCTTGATTTTACTACTACACGCCTTCTCCCTCGCCCATGCACGCGGTGGCTTGCAGACGAGGACATGCTTTTCCTTATACTACAACAAGCTATCCCTCCCGCACGCGGTGGACGGACATGCAGCAGTGGATTCGATACTGTAGAAGTAGTAGTAACATCATTGTTCATCTTCTCGAAGAGGCAAAGAGCCAAGCGCAACCCGAACGTGGCAGTTGCGAACGCTCGCATGGCAGTCTTTGTGTAGGGGTGGGGCATGGTGCGGAGCCTTGGAGCACGCATATAGCCAGGCTCTTGCATGAGACAAAATTGCTATGTGAGCCCACTATTGTAGTACTTGCTAGTATAGCCCTGTAAACCGGAAAGGAGTATTTGCCTTTCTAGAGATTTCAACAAGTGACTAGACTACACCCTAAATGAGTACATATGGAGCAAAATGAGTGAATCTACACCGTAAATAAATACGTAGTTCTCTCGTTTTCCTCTCTGCCTTGGTCGCGGTGCACAATATTGAGTACTCCCTCCGTTCCAAAATACTTGACTTCCATTTGTCCAAAAATGGATGTACGTATATACTAAAACATGTCTAGATACATCTATATTTTGACAAATGGAAGGCATGTATTGTGGAATGGAGGGAGTATATGACTAGCCGCTCTATCTACATGCGGGACATCAAAGCATCCGGGCCCGCGTGCCATCCACCAAATCACAGCGAGGTGCTACAGTCGAGACTCACCGGTCACCCCGGTGTGGCCGTCATGACCCGTCATATCACGAAACCCACACCTTTACCAGTAGTGGTAAAGTGGCCTCGAAGTTGGACTGGACGAAGCAACCATCATTTCACTGGAACGCTCGTTGAAGCCCTCTCTCCCCTTACTTGAAGAAAACCTCACTCCAGGCTACTCACTTCTGCCATTTTTCTTTTGTATCGACGAAGGAAAGGTGGGCGAATCAGTGATGCTACTATATTTTCATTCCAAGAATCTTCTTTTTGTGAAGCACCGACTGATTCTCACAGCCTATTCTTTTCCCGTTTTCATTGCGATTGTGGTTTCCTTTGGATTGCTTTTTTGTTTGTCACTTCATTGATGGATCCTGGAGCACTAGGCAAAGAGTTGCCGGCGGACAACCCACTGGAGACAGCGATCTCGAGGAAGCGAGCACCGACCAACGAGTTGACCATGTTGGCGGGCCAAGCCATGGAGACGAAGAACTCCAAGAAACAAGCACTGGCCAAAGAGTTGACGACGTTAGCGGACGAACTCCTCAAAGAAAGCTGGAAGAATAGCAAGGGCCCCACCATGACTATTCCAAAAACTCTAATGGCCACCTATGCGAAGCTCAAGGCCGAGTTTGAGGAGATAGTCACTGTTGAGAAGCAGTATCCCCCTGGCAAGGTGATGCCCCCCATCGAGGACGAGGAGATGGCCCCGGAGGGATGGGATCCCCCGGTGAGCTGCACAAGGTAAAAAATAATGGCTTATAGCATACTTGTGGTTTTTTATTATTTGCAATGTGCTTGCTAATATGTTAGGGTTGTGCAGGTGCCGGTGGACGTCCTTAATGATTCCGATGTCGCGGCCCGTCCTGTGGACAACGCCCCAGAGATCGTTTTCGATGTCGCGATCCGTCCTGTGGACATCGCCCCGGAGATCGATTCCGATGCCGCTGTCCATCCTGTGTACATCGCCCCAGAGATCGGTTCCGATGTCGCGGTCCGTCCTGTGGACATCGCCCCAGAGATCGATTCCCATGCTGCTGTCCATGCTGTGGTCATTGCCCGAGAGATCGATGACAAGAAATAGTTTGTCGCGCTAATCCTTCAGGGTAGTTTGCATTGTGTTTAATTACTAGAATGATGCGTGTTATCAAACCATCTTAGGGCTAGTGCACTGTCTTGTGTGGGCGGTACTTGCTACTTTTGTTTGATAGCGAATCATGCGAACCCTCTCCGAGTTATGGAAACAGATGTATCCTCACCAACTTTTGATGTAATATATGGCATGCTTAGATGCAATTTTGAACTGTTTATCATATCAGCAGGGCTTGTTAGATGATTCTTGGTGTTAGTAGGCTAGCTACTGTGCGAGCTATAGTACTTGCAAAACACTCACCAAAGTGAAACATTGGGGCTGATGAGCTCGTAGTACGCTTATAGGTCTGATTCGTCGCTGAGCGGCCAGTAGCCCAAGCTCCTAAAATTGTAGGCTTAGCGATCGATCAGACAATAGTCGACACAAATACATTCATGCCTCATTTGGTTCATAGGGTAGGAAAATCGTAGCAAAAGTACAGAGACATACTTTTTTAGAACACAAAATCATAGCAGTACAGAGATGTACTCCCTCCATTCCAAAATAGATGACTCAACTTTGTACTACTAACTTTGAAACGGAGGGAGTACAAATCCTGGGCGGGCTAGTTTGGCCTAGTGTGTTTCAGTGATATGACGTGGTACGGTGTCGTCCAGTCTTCGCATGTGGTAGCAGTATTGCGGGTACAGTAAGTTTTCCTGAAGAAGCGGAATTCAATGAAGTCATGATGGTTCCTTCGTCCGACCAACTTACAGTGGGAAAGGTTGGGCCTGCGCTACGACCGGGGTGGACCAGGATAATTTTGTGCATGGCAGGTGGACCAGGATGGTCGACGTCCCACATGTCGGCGAATGAAAGTATTCTTTTTGATATAGATGACAAGCAACGAGTATTCATTGTTTATTTTTTATGAAAGCTATTGTCTCCACTGCTACGATGGAGGAGTGTGCAACACGGCAGCCCAGTGAACTTGGCATGTGCACCACTCCCTCCTTCCTCATGTAATACTACCATAGTGTTGACTATAAGGTTACAACTTTTTCTCACTTTCTCTCTATCTATTTCCTCTCAAATGTTTTTACCATTCTTTTTTTAGACACAATTGTTTTTATGCCTCTTTTTTTAGAATTAGTTTTTTTATACCTGGGAGCACGTGTAGAGACGGGCTCTTGCAGAGCCCACTCCTTTACTTTGTCAATGCCTCTCTCTCCTCCACATAACCGGGCTTATAGCCCAGTATTTTACTAGTACTACTTGCTATGAATGCGGGCAGCTGGCGTCTGAGGGGGGAGCGCGCATGGGAGGGATTTTCTAGTGGGCCAAGGTGGTCAGAAGCAGGCTTGGAAGCGGTCCGGACTCCCGCATGGCCCACCTCACATTATCACCATATATTTCTTGGAGTCCGCGCGCGGCGGGCGGGCGATCTCTTCTCCCTCCCCCGTCTCTCTCTTCTCAGTCGACGCCCGCCGAGCGATTACATTTCAAATTAACCGGATGAAATTCATTACATTTCGAAAACTTTTCCTATAAATTGGACGAAATTCATTACATATTTCGAACAAACCGTACTAAAACCTACTGTAAACCTAATCTAAACGATCGCCGGCGCCCAACCACCATGTCCAGCCATGAACCCCGAGAAAGCCGGCCATTGCCTTTGCCTCCTCCTCATCCGCCTCGATAACCTCTTGCTCCGGAGCACAAGGTTCTGAAGATTTCCACCTCCACGTCGCCGTCAATCGGCTAATCGGCCGCCGATGTTTATCCCACCAAGCTTGGCATCGACTAAGTGGAGGGGCAGTGGCCTTCCTGGGACCAAAGCGGCGGTGACCTACCGTGTACTACTCTTCCTCGCTGCGGGCTGCGCCCACGCACGCACGCCGGCTTTGTGGTCGTGGCAGCGGAGGGCGGCCGGGAGGGGGGAGTCGGCGATCTCCTTCATCTGCTCCTGCGATAGTACGTCCAAGAGAGCTTTGGAGCGCGCCCGGAGCGGAGCCGCCATCCTTCGTCTGCTCCTGCGACAGTACGTCCAAGAGAGCTTTGGAGCGCCAGGAGGCCATGGTTGGAGTGGTGCCGATAGAAGGAAGGGACCAGAGGAGAATGAGTGTGGGTCTTTGGCTATGGCTGGGAGCTGGGGCTCAAGTAAATATAGCGGGCGAATGGCAATGAGCCGCGGCAGACGGATGGACGGCTGGCGCCGAAGTAGGTTCGTCGGCAGCCGCGTGTCATTAATGTAGGCGGCGGACGGAAGGATGGCCGTGGTGTCGTTAACGCGGAGTAGTCGCTTGCACCGGGATGCCGCGCGGGTGGCGCTCTCTTGGCCGTCGCGCTACTGCAATGCCAGTGCCAGTGAGAGGTTGCGTCAGGCATGAATGTGTACGTTGCTTCACTGACTTAACTGCAGGTGCAGTTGGGTCACTGACATGTGGGCCCAACAGGCATCTGGCCCGCATGTCTGTGACACACCAACTGCACCTGTGGTTAAGTCCCGTGAATGCGGCATTGACGTTCTGGAGAGATGGTGACCATTTCAGGCGGGAAGCGCGCGCTAGCGATGGAAGGGGTTTCGGTAGGCCAGGGCGGTCAGACGCTGGCGTGGTGGTAAAATGTGAACTCATGGATGACGAGCCTTTGAAGCGTATGCGGCATGTATTGACAACTAGGCATCCATGCAACCACTCTTGTCGCCAGCCAGCCTTCGACGACCACCATTAGACACCACATAACCATGCATAACTTACGAATAATGGACGAATCGATGAAACACACACACTCGTGTGTAGTGGCACTATGATCGGTCGCTCATGATACATATATAGGTACCATAGTACCCTCTCTATCTAGGCTATTTTATAGATTGTCGTTGTGATGGATGATATACATGAGCAAGGCGCCGAGTCACGAGTATGACCGTTGGTGTTGGCCAGGTGAATACATGCTCGGTGTTCGCGGAGGCCTCCAGCAAACGTCTAAACAGTAATGTCAGGCACCGCCGGGGCGCGCAGGTGATGGGCTGGCTGTTTGTGTTGCGCCATGAGCAGGACTTTGATTGAGAGGGCGACGTGCATGCATTAGCATGGTTTGATAGTGTGAGCGTGAGTGTCTGCACACGTACATGCTACTTGCCTCTATGGACGGTGTGCGCTAATGTATGCATCACGTATAATATAAACAAATCGGTTTGTGCATTTAACGCAAAGTATTTCATTTTCATTTGGCTGACGAGTGTGCGTTGCAGTGCCGAGTCCGTGGTTTGATTCCTCACATACGCATAATTTTTGTTTTTATTTCTTTCTCCACTGACAGGTAGGCCTGCATAGATAGATAGATAAAGAACACGAGCTGATGAGGTGCATGTGGACTGTTTGACTGGTCAACCAGACAAATACGGAGCTATACACTGAGCCAGTGACCGTATAATCGCCATATCTCGTATACAATTATCAAAGTGAGCTATCAAGACAAGTTCGATGACCGCCAATGCATTTTACTCGGTAATAAATGACCAGGATTGAAGGGGAATCCAAATTTCCTTCGTCATATGTCCTTGAGCTCTTGACAAACCAATGCACTATACGGTTGTCCGGCCACTCCACCCCAGAGCTCTCACCAAGCGTCGTTCATGCCACCATGCCGCACACTAATCGGTAAGGAAGCGATGGCATCCCACCACGCCGAGTTCCTCGCCGCCCACGACCGCACACAAAATGGTAGGGAAGCGATGGCATCCCGCCGTGCCGAGTTCATCGCCGCTCGCGACCTCACACCTACGTGAGCAGAATTTGAGGCCTCCTTTGGTTTAGAGGAATCTTGTAGAAATTTCATAGGATAGGATTACCACAGGAAAAATTTCTATAGAGCCCTTTGGTTTATAGGAATGGAATCATATTCCTATGGAGGAATTCTTCCTATCCTCCACATTTCATAGGAAAACAAACATTAGCCTAGACTCAATGGAAAAATCCTATGATGTGAATCAAAGGGCATCTCCTTTCCTATTCCTACTCATAGGATTTAAGATACATGTCATCACATTTCCTATGACTATCCTATTGGTACGATTTTCCTACCCTATGAACCAAATGAGGCCTCAAGCTGCCAAAGCCGAACGGGCGATAGAGCAAGAGGTGGCCAAAGCCGCACAGAGGGAGCAGAAAAGTCAGAAAGCACTCAAGAAAAGAGAGGCCCACCGCCGCAATAAATAAGAGGACGCACGCGCTGCTGGGGAGAGGTCGGCGGAGATCCAAGCACGGTGGGGTGTCGCCGACAAAGCCGGGAAGGAGAACGACGGTGTCTGGCCAGCATGTGAGAAGTAGCAGTACTAGTAGTTAGTGTGTGTGTGTCTATGTCGCCTGTACGTTTGTTTAATTAATTACGAGCATGTACCAGTACTAGTTACTACTGTAGTTTTTAGAGAAAATTACCAGTACATTAGTCTAGAATCAATGGAAAAATTCATATCCTATGCATCAAATGGCATCTCTTTCTCTATAGGAATTGAGATGCATGTCATCTCACTTCCTATGTTTTCATATTCCTATAAAATTCTTATCCTATGAACCAAAGGAGGCCTCTACTAGAGTAACTACTGTAGCTAGTAGTACTGCTGGTACAGTAGTTTTCTTAAAGAAGCGGAATTCAATGAAGTCATGATGGTTCCTTCTGTCGGATCACAGGTTCCGGCAAAACCCTTGAGGTTCGAACACTGGGGTGCGCACGAAGATCTCTCCTCCCCCAAGCTCACACGCTCCATGATCTCACGGCCTAGCTCGACGGACCCAATGAACAAAGGGACACGAGATTTATACTGGTTCGGGTGATACGTCTCCATCGTATCTACTTTTCCAAACACTTTTGCCCTTGTTTTGGACTCTAACTTGCATGATTTGAATGAAACTAACCCGGACTGGCGCTGTTTTCAGCAGACTTTCTATGGTGTTATTTATGTGCAGAAACAAAAGTTCTCGGAATGACCTGAAACTCCACTGAACATATTTTTGGAAAATATTAAAAATACTAGAAGAAGAATCCACGTCAGGGGGCCCACGCCCTGTCCATGAGGGTGGGGGCGCACCTGCCCCCCTGGGCGCGCCCCCTGCCTCGTGGGCCCCCTAACGCTCCACCGACCTCAACTCCAACTCCATATATTCGTGTTCGGGGAGAAAAAAATCGGAGAGAAGGATTCATCGCATTTTACGATACGGAGCCACCGCCAAGCCCTAAAACCTCTCGGGAGGGCTGATCTGGAGTCCGTTCGGGGCTCCGGAGAGGGGGATTCGTCGCCGTCGTCATCATCAACCATCCTCCATCACCAATTTCATGATGCTCACCACCGTGCGTGAGTAATTCCATCGTAGGCTTCCTGGACGGTGATGGGTTGGATGAGATTTATCATGTAATCGAGTTAGTTTTGTTAGGGTTTGATCCCTAGTATCCACTATGTTCTGAGATTGATGTTGCTATGACTTTGCTATGCTTAATGCTTGTCACTAGGGCCCAAGTGCCATGATTTCAGATCTGAACCTATTATGTTTTCATGAATATATGTGAGTTCTTGATCCTATCTTGCAAGTCTATAGTCACCTACTATGTGTTATGATCCGGCAACCCCGAAGTGACAATAATCGGGACCACTCCCGGTGATGACCGTACTTTGAGGAGTTCATGTATTCACTATGTGTTAATGCTTTGGTCCGGTACTCTATTAAAAGGAGGCCTTAATATCCCTTAGTTTCCATTAGGACCCCGCTGCCACGGGAGGGTAGGACAAAAGATGGCATGCAAGTTCTTTTCCATAAGCACGTATGACTATATTCGGAATACATGCCTACATTACATTGATGAATTGGAGCTAGTTCTGTGTCACCCTATGTTATGACTGTTACATGATGAACCGCATCCGGCATAATTCTCCATCACCGATCCAATGCCTACGAGCTTTTCACATATTGTTCTTCGCTTATTTACATTTCCGTTGCTATTTTTACAATCAGTACAAAACCCAAAAATATTACTTTTTCTATCATTACCGTTACTTCCATATTACTTTGCTAGTAGATACTTTGCCGCAGATACTAAGTTATCCAGGTGTGGTTGAATTGACAACTCAACTGCCAATACTTGAGAATATTCTTTGGCTCCCCTTGTGTCGAATCAATAAATTTGGGTTGAATACTCTACCCTCGAAAACTGTTGCAATCCCCTATACTTGTGGGTTATCAAGACTATTTTCTGGCGCCGTTGCCGGGGAGCATAGCTCTATTCTTTGAGTCACTTGGGATTTATATCTGCTGGTCACTATGAAGAACTTGAAAGACGCAAAAACAACAATTTATCCCTCAACTACGAGGGGAGGTAAGGAATTGCCATCTAGCTCTGCACTTGATTCACCTTCTGTTTTGAGTAAGCTTGCGACACCTAAACCTGCTTCTGCTATTCATTCTGATATGTCGCATGTTATTGATGATGCCACTTCTGCTATGCATGATACTTATGATGAAACTACTTCTATGCTTGATACTATTGTGCCACTTGGTAAATTTCTTGATGAACAACTTGCTAGGGCTAGAGAGAATGAAATTATTGAAACTGATAATATCGATGATAGTGATGATGAAGACTCTCCCCCTAATAAATATGAATTGCCTGTTGTTCCTGAGGTTTATGTTATGGATGAAGAAATGGCTAAAGCTATTTTTGCTTGCAAAGATAGATATGATCTTAAGAAGTTATTAGCTAAATGGAAGCAGCAATCTCTTAATGCTAGAATGAAACCTGACCCTGCTTTTGCTACTTCACCTATCTGCGTTACTGATAAGGATTATGAATTCTCTATTGATCCTGATATAATTACTTTGGTTGAATCTGATCCTTTTTATGGCTATGAATCTGAAACTGTTGTGGCACATGTTACTAAATTAAATGATATATCCACCCTGTTCACTAATGATGAGAGAACTCGCTACCTTTATATCCTTAAAATATTTCCGTTCTCCTTAAAGGGTGATGCTAAGATATGGTTTAATTCTCTTGATCCTGGTTGTGTGCGTAGTCCCCAGGATATGATTTATTACTTCTCTGCTAAATATTTCCCTGCTCATAAGAAACAAGCTGCTTTAAAGGAAATATATAACTTTGTGCAAATTGAAGAAGAGAGTCTCCCACAAGCTTGGGGGAGGCTTCTCCAATTACTTAATGCTTTGCCTGATCACCCTCTTAAGAAAAATGAAATACTTGATATCTTTTATAATGGACTAACTGATGCTTCCAGAGATTACCTGGATAGTTGTGCTGGTTCTGTTTTCAAGGAAAGAACACCGGATGAAGCTGAGATTCTATTGAATAATATGTTGACAAATGAAAATAATTGGACACTTCCTGAGCCAATTCCTGAGCCTATTCCTAAACCAACTCCGAAGAAGAGAGGTGTTCTATTTCTCAGTCCTGAAGATATGCAAGAGGCAAAGAAATCTATGAAAGAAAAAGGTATAAAAGCTGGAGATGTTAAGAATTTACCTCCTATTGAAGAAATACATGGTCATAATTTACCGCCTATTGAAGAAACATATGATCTTAATCCATCACCTATTGAAGAAACTCATGGTCTTGATAACCCGACACAGGTAGTAAAGGTAAATTCTCTCTATAGATTTGATGAAGGTGATATTCCTCACTATAAGTCTGCTAGAAAATGTTTGGAAGAGTTTGATAATTTTATTGTCAAACAAGAAAACTTCACTGCTTATTTTGGTAGACAATTGAAATACAATTCCGATATGCTTGAACACTTGGGTGATTGTATGTCTAGAGTTAAAGGTGAACTTAAACTCATTAGCAAACATGCTTCTATGGTTACCACTCAAGTAGAACAAGTACTTAAAGCTCAGAATGATTTGCTCAATGAAGTGAATAGTAAGAAAAATGATTATGCTGTTAGAGTGGCTACTAGAACCGGTAAAATGACTCAGGAACCTTTGTATCCTGAAGGCCACCCTAAGAGAATGGAGCAAGATTCTCAGAGAAATAATATAGATGCACCTAGTCCTTCTAAAAAGAAGAAAAAGAAAAATGATAGGACTTTGCATGCTTCTAGTGAACCTATTGCTGAAACACCTGAGAATCCAAATGATATTTCTATCTCTGATGCTGAAACACAATATGGTAATGAACATGAACCTAGTTATAATGTTCATGATGATGCTCAACCTAGTAATGATAATGATGTAGAAATTGAACCTGCTGTTGATCTTGATAACCCACAATCAAAGAATCAATGTTATGATAAGAGAGACTTTGTTGCTAGGAAACATGGTAAAGAAAGAGAACCATGGGTTCAGAAACCCATGCCTTTTCCTCACAAACCATCCAAGAAAAAGGATGATGAGGATTTTGAGCGCTTTGCTGAAATGATTAGACCTATCTTTTTGCGTACGCGATTAACTGATATGCTCAAAATGAATCCTTATGCTAAGTATATGAAAGAAATTGTTACTAATAAAAGAAAGATACCGGAAGCTGAAATTTCCACCATGCTTGCTAATTATACTTTTAAGGGTGGAATACCTAAGAAACTTGGAGATCCAGGAGTACCAACTATACCTTGCTCCATTAAAAGAAACTATGTTAAAAGTGCTTTATGTGATCTTGGAGCAGGTGTTAGTGTTATGCCTCTCTCTTTATATCGTAGACTTGACTTGAATAAGTTGACACCTACCGAAATATCTTTGCAAATGGATGATAAATCAACTGCTATACCTGTCGGTATTTGACAGGATGTGCCTGTTGTAGTTGCAAACATTACTATTTTAACGGACTTTGTTATTCTTGATATTCCCGAGGACGATAGTATGTCTATTATTCTTGGAAGACCCTTTTTGAATACTGCAGGGGCTGTTATTGATTGCAACAAAGGCAATGTCACTTTTCATGTTAATGGTAATGAGCATACGGTACACTTTCCAAGGAAACAACCTCAAGTCCACAGTATCAATTCTTTTGGAAAAATTCCATCGATTATTTTTGGAGGTTTTGAATTTCCTCTACCTACTGTCAAGAAGAAATATGATATTCTTATTATTGGGGATGTGCATATCCCCGTTGAGGTAACATAGTGTTATTCGAAATTTCTCCGGTTCCATGTTATTCGGAATGAGTTTGTTAACAAGACTTGATCAACCTTGTTAGTGGATTCCTTTTGATGAGCATGAGATGGATGAAACTAGAAGGCACAACCTTCTGTACCCTCTCTCTACTTTCTGTTATTTAGTTGAAATAAAGTAAAAGTAGCATTTTCCTGTCTGTTTTCTGAATTATCCGTGCAATATAAAATACCCCGAAAATAAAAGTTCTCCAAATGCCCTGAAAATGGAATATGATTTTTTCTGGAATATTTGAGAATATTTGGCACTGAGAACACAGCAGGGGGAGCAAGCACCTGGCCACGAGGGTCCAAGGCGCGCCCACCCCTACAGGGCGCGCCCCCTGCCTCATGGGCCCATGGTGGCTCCCCTCCACTTATTCCTGCACCCACACACTTCTTCTTCCTCCCAAAAAAATCACCATCCAGCTCAAGCACGAGTTCTAGCTCATTTTGCTGCGATTTTCGATCTCCTTGCTCAAAGCACCTCTCACAAAACTGCTTGGGGGGATTGTTCCTTGGTATGTGACTCCTCCATTGGTCCAATTAGTTTTTGTTCTAGTGCTCTATTCATTGCAAATTTGTGTTGCCTAGGTGACCATGTTCTTGAGCTTGCATGTCAAATTTATATGGTTCCAAGTAGTTCGAATGCTTGGTATAGTCTCTAGGCACTTGTAGGAGTAGTTGCTATCAATTTTGTTGAGCTTGGTTCACTTTTATTTGAAGTTACTAAAAATTTCAGAAATTTTTCAGAGGAAGAAATATGCTTAGGAAAATGTACCAAGGTGGTTCTTCAAGGAAGCAAGGACCCAGGCTTGTAATGCGTGATGCTGACGATGATCCACCAAGGGACGCTCCAGTGCGGCCTTGTGAATGGCCTTCAGAAAACTTTATGGATCGAGCGGAAATCAAGTAAGAATTTAACGCATATTTGCGTAACGCTGATCTTGTGAGCTTCGAGGGAGAAAAGTGCCGCCAGTACCACTATCTCACTAGTTCCTTTGTGAGGTGGTTTGAATTTTCATCTTCACGCAATTCTCCAACTGTCCTGTTTGATCTCTATGAAAAATCTTATACGATGGACTTAGAGGATTTTACCACTGCTTGCAAACTTCCACAATGGGGTAGTGCTAGTGAACCTCGTAAATCTGAATTTAGAAATTTTCTTGCTAGGATAACTGTGGGGGAATCTAGAGATATAGCACAAGCTACCATAGGAAGCATTCATTTTCCTACTATACATTATTTTGCTCTCTTCATAGGTAGGTGCATAAATGGTAAAGATGAAGCATGTCATATGTGTGTCCCCGACCTCAGTATTCTTAGGAGTGCTGTGTTAGGAGACAAATCTTATAATTTGGGAGCCATTGTTGCACGTAGGTTGCATCATAATAGATTTAATGGAGAATTCTTTGGTGGAATTTATGCAACCCGCTTAGCTGATTTTCTTGGTGTAACCATACGTAATGATGATATTGAATTGCCTCCTACTTATTTAGACTTTAATGCTATGGTTCACCACCAGTTTGTCGAGAGGAATGAATCAACTCTCCGGTATCGCTTAATCTTTGACAGACGTCGTGCTGTCCGTATTACTCTCCCTGCTCCCGCCTTCTTTGATTATCAGGCAAAAGGAAGACATTTTATTACCAGAGAGGAGGCAGATGAGTACGAGAGGAGGGAGGAGGCAGCTCGCCGCCACGCTGCAGCCTAGGAGGCAATAACTGCCGCATCACAGTACGACCCCAGCTACAACTATGGATATCCGCCAGGCCATTCGTGGCAATAAACCAACTTAGGGCAAAAGCCTAAGCTTGGGGGAGTACGTATTTCCCATCGACATTACATTTATGTTCACACACTCATTGCTAGATGTCGGTGCTCATACTCTTTCACTGTAATATCCATGCTAGTTTATTTTCCTTTTTCTTGCTTTCTTCTTGTGTGTTTAATAAACCTTAAGAAAAACCAAAAATTAGTGTAGCTTTTAGTTAGTTTACTTTTCTTGCTATAGTAGTAGTAATTAAAAAGAAAACCCAAAAATATTTCCCGTTCTTCTTTTGCTTGTTGGGAGCTTTCCCGTGTAAATAGTTTTATTTCTTTTCTTTTCTTTGGGGGTCGATAGGAGAAGACCATGATTAAATTCTTGAAGTGGCTATTATATGCATTATTGTTGATCTAACCAAGAGCCCATATTGCCTTGTCTTCTCCTGCTTATTGAATGCTCGCAGATTCCAGCTTAGTCCAATGCACGTGCACTCTTATTATTTTCACATCATTCGGTCGTGCAAGTGAAAGGCAATTATGACGATATATGATGGACTGATTGAGATGCGAGAAGCTGGTATGAACTCGACCTCTCTTGTTTTTGTAAATATGATTAGTTCATCGTTCCTGATTCAGCCTATTATGAATAAACATGTTTGCAATGACAATTAGAGATTATAGTTGCTCGTGCCATGCTTGATTAGCTATGAGTTATAATGGTTTACCTTGCGTGCCAACATGCTATTAAAATGGTTGTGATGTGGTATAGTGGGGTGGTATCCTCCTTTGAATGATTTAAGTGACTCGACTTGGCACATGTTCACACATGTAGTTGAAGCAAAATCAACATAGCCTTCACGATATTTATGTTCATGGTGGATTATATCCTACTCATGCTCGTACTCAATGTTTATTAATTTTAATGCATGTTCATGACTGTTGTCGCTCTCTAGTTGGTCTCTTCCCAGTCTTTTTCTAGCCTTCACTTGTACTAAGCGGGAATACTGCTTGTGCATCCAATCCCTTAAACCCCAAAGTTATTCCAAATGAGTCCACTATACCTTCCTATATGCGGTATCTACCTGCCGTTCCAAGTAAATTTGTATGTGCCAAACTCTAAACCGTCAAATAAACATTCTGTTTTGTATGCTCGAATAGCTCATGTATCAACTAGGGCTGTCCGTATCTGCCATGCTAGGCGGGTTATTCTCAAGAGGAGTGGACTCCGCTCCTCACTCACGAGAAAATGGCTGGTCACCGGGATGCCTAGTCCCATGCTTTATGCAAACTAAATCAAAATAATTGCAAACAAAACTCCCCCTGGGACTGTTGCTAGTTGGAGGCACTCGTTGTTTCGAGCAAGCCATGGATTGATGCTTGTTGGTGGAGCGAGGGTATAAACTTTACCATTCTGTTTGGGAACCGCCTATAATGTGTGTCGCATGGAAGATATCGCCATCTCTTGGTTGTTATGTTGACAATGAAAGTATGCCACTCAAAATATTATTTATCTCTGCTTTAAAACCGAGCTCTGGCACCTCTACAAATCCCTGCTTCCCTCTGCGAAGGGCCTATCTATTTACTTTCATGTTGAGTCATCACCCTCTTATTAAAAGCACTAGCTGGAGAGCGCTTCTATCATTTGCATCCATTACTATTAATTTATATTGGGTATGACTATGACTGGATCTCTTTTACCATGAATTACAATGTCTAGTCAGTCCTTGATCTTTAAAGGTGCTATGCATATATGTTTTGCGGTCTCAGAAAGGGCTAGCGAGATACCATCCTGTTATATCATATTATGATTGTTTTGAGAAAGTGTTGTCATCCGAGATTTAATATTATTGCTCGCTAGTTGATTATGTCATTGATATGAGTATACATGAGACCTAAGAGTTATTGTGAATGTGGTTAGTCATAATCTTTGCTGAAAACTTGAATGCTGGCTTTACATATTTACAACAACAAGAGCAAACAGAGTTTGTAAAAGTTTATCAACTGAATTGCTTGAGGACAAGCAAAGGTTTAAGCTTGGGGGAGTTGATACGTCTCCGTCGTATCTACTTTTCCAAACACTTTTGCCCTTGTTTTGGACTCTAACTTGCATGATTTGAATGAAACTAATCCGGACTGACGCTATTTTTAGCAGACTTTCTATGGTGTTATTTATGTGCAGAAACAAAATTTCTCGGAATAACCTGAAACTCCACGGAACATATTTTTGGAAAATATTAAAAATACTAGAAGAAGAATCCATGTCAGGGGGCCCACGCCCTGTCCACGAGGGCGGGGGGTGCGCCTGCCCCCTGGGCGCGCCCCCTGCCTCGTGGGCCCCCTGACGCTCCACCGACCTCAACTCCAACTCCATATATTCGTGTTCGGGGAGAAAAAAATCGGAGAGAAGGATTCATCGTGTTTTACGATACGGAGCCGCCGCCAAGCCCTAAAACCTCTCGGGAGGGCTGATCTGGAGTCCGTTCGGGGCTCCGGAGAGGGGGATTCGTCATCGTCGTCATCATCAACCATCCTCCATCACCAATTTCATGATGCTCACTACCGTGCGTGAGTAATTCCATCGTAGGCTTGCTGGACGGTGATGGGTTGGATGAGATTTATCATGTAATCGAGTTAGTTTTCTTAGGGTTTGATCCCTAGTATCCACTATGTTCTGAGATTGATGTTGCTATGACTTTGCTATGCTTAATGCTTGTCACTAGGGCCCGAGTGCCATGATTTCAGATCTGAACCTATTATGTTTTCATGAATATATGTGAGTTCTTGATCCTATCTTGCAAGTCTATAGTCACCTACTATGTGTTATGATCCGGCAACCCCGAAGTGACAATAATCGGGACCACTCCCGGTGATGACCGTAGTTTGAGGAGTTCATCTATTCATTATGTGTTAATGCTTTGGTCTGGTACTCTATTAAAAGGAGGCCTTAATATCCCTTAGTTTCCATTAGGACCCCGCTGCCATGGGAGGGTAGGACAAAAGATGTCATGCAAGTTCTTTTCCATAAGCACGTATGACTATATTCGGAATACATGCCTACATTACATTGATGAATTGGAGCTAGTTCTGTGTCACCCTATGTTATGACTGTTACATGATGAACTGCATTCGGCATAATTCTCCATCACCGATCCAATGCCTACGAGCTTTTCACATATTGTTCTTCGCTTATTTACTTTTCCGTTGCTACTGTTACAATCACTACAAAACCCAAAAATATTACTTTTGCTATCGTTACCGTTACTTCCATATTACTTTGCTACTAAATACTTTGCTGCAGATACTAAATTATCCAGGTGTGGTTGAATTGACAACTCAACTGCCAATACTTGAGAATATTCTTTGGCTCCCCTTGTGTCGAATCAATAAATTGGGTTGAATACTCTACCCTTGAAAACTGTTGTGATCCCCTATACTTGTGGGGTATCATCGGGCCACCAATGTGGTGTAATAACCTACTCTAGTGTGGTGTGGTGGATTGCCTCTTGGGCTGAGGATGAACAGTTACAAGGGAAGAACAACCTCCTGAGGAGAGGTGTTCTTGTGCTCGGTGAGCTGGTGTGGTGTCCTTCCAGCTGGTCTAGATCTCTCCTGGATCAGTTGCCTCCTACGGTGGTGGCTTGTCCTATTTATAGAGGCCTTGGTCCTCTTCCCAAATATTGAGCGGGAAGGGATCCCACAACGGCCAAGTTTGAAGGGGAACAACTAGTACAAGCTATCCTGACAAAAGTAGTCTTCGCCTGCCAAAGGCTCTGGTGATGACGCCGTCTTGGGCTCCACGGTGACCTCCGTCCTGCCATCCTGCTGGTCTTGGTCTTGTTGCACCGATATGGAAACCTTTGCCTGATGCCTTGGGACTCCTTGCCTGCACTTGCCCCTTTAGCGCCAAAGAGGAAACGAGGACACTGCGCGCGGGGGCGCCCGCCTGGCCATGGTCGTCACAGCTTGCGTCACAGGAACCTCGCGAGGTGCCCCTTGCCTTGATCTCTCCGCTCCTCGCGAGCCAGCCTGGTGAGGCCGCCCCTGCGGAGGTCTTGTGTCGTCCGCCTCGCGAGGCTTGGCCCCTCGCGAGGGTCTTGAGTGTTTGCTGGTGAAGATGGGTCGTACAGGGCCGCTGGTGGAGCCATGCCGTGGGCCGCAGGCAGGCAAGTCTGGGGACCCCCGTTCCCAGAACGCCAACACCTTCATCCGAGCAACTTCACAGTGGGAAAGGTTGGGCCTGTGATTTGACGGTTCATTAGTCATTATTACTGCGGCACGATGACCGGGGTGACTCTCCCTTGGAGTTCTGCATGCATGGAAAGTGGACCAGGATGGTCGACGTCCCACATGTCGGCGAACGGAAGTATTCTTTCCGATATCGAGGAGCAAGGAAACCGCGTGGTATAGTATCACTGCTGATTTATATTTATTTTTTATTTCTAATTAATGCTAGCGTTTCAACTGTTACGACGAAGGAGTGACAAACACGGCACGTGCTGGATGTCCCACACGTAAGTGAAAGGAGTGGGACATGAACAGCGTGGTAGAGCGTCTCCACTTCTTCCACTTCTGGGTCGGAGACCACACGTAGTAGTACTAGTGGTATGAACGATACAAAGTGTGACCCGGAGAGAAAGACACGTCTAGTTGGAAGGTCTCGGGGCATACCCGTAAACAAATATAAAACCAAGGGCTTATTCCATCTGTGCCCCCAATTCCTTAGTTGTGCTCAGTTTTCCCCACGCTTCAAACTTTTGCTCACTTTTCCCCACTCCCTTAGCTGAAACTCTCACAAACGTTCATAACAGACGTTTGCCATCTTGGCCGTTAACTGACTTGTGGGGCCACGTTGGACTCTGTTGACTGTGGCTGTGGCTTCGCTGGTTGGGCCGTGTTTGTGTTCATAGGACAGGCCCGTTAGTTTGTTGGTAATAAATTAAAAAAACCTGCTATAGATGGATGCAGCCTGCTATGCATGCCCGGCTTTGGCATCGATGTAGCCTGCTATGCATGCGAACACCGCCAAGCACGCATCTAGTGACCTAGACCTAAACGCATGCATGCAAGCCGACACGCACGCATCGATCCGTGCCGCACGGTTGCCGGTGGATTCAGTCGCTCCGCAGCGTCGTTTCACGCGTCGCAGGCATACGTGCCGGTGGCAGAAGGGGCAGGCTGCATGCACGCTCGCGTCCATATGTCGAGGCATCGGTTCACGCCGCACGGCTGCCGCTCGATTCAGTTGTGGGAGGCAGGCAGCCGCCAACGCAGAGCACGCAGAAGGGGGAGGCAGGCAGCCGCCAACGCAGAGCACGCAAAGCACGCTCGCATCGATTCACGTTCACACATTGATGATCGCATCGGTTCACGCACGCACTGAGTCACGATCTACGCCGTTTGCGCGTGTACCCACTTCGTCTCCCCCGACTATTTAAACTGCCCTTCATTGCCTCTTCTTCTACAGATCCATCTGCGCCTCCCACTTCTCTTCTTCCCACAAAAGCCAAAGATGTTCCACTCAGCGAAGCGTTCAAGATGCTGTACAACGGGCCGATGTTCCAAGAGCCGCCCATCATGCCGGAACGGCGGTACCCCACCAACGTCGTCGTCGAGGCATCGCTCCGCGTGTGGGCGTTCTCACGCTGGAGGGGTAGCACTGAGCTTGCACGGGGGTTCCTCCGTGCGGGCTTCCACCACCTCCCGGTGGGCTCGCCGCCCATGTTCAACCTCGTGGAGCAGCGTCCCCACGCCAACGCTCCAGTGGTAGGGCTCGTCGTCCACTTCACCAACAGGTTCGATGCCTACTACCTGCTCGGCAAGGTGTATTGGTGTGGGTGCGAGTTCTTCGCATTCACCACCTATAACATCTTCACCGACTTCGAGAGCATCTTCCACGCTCGCAATCGCATGCACAGCCTCCCGTACTACCTCGGCGACAACGGCCTTGAGGAGGAGCAGTACTGAAGCCGGCGGCGAAGAAGACGGTGAAGCCGGCGGTTAAGGTGAGTACGACGGTGAAGACATGGCGGTGTTGCCCTAGCTACCCTATCTACTATGTACTATGAGTTTGGTGTGTGTGTTGCCCGACCTAGCTACCCTATCTATGCATGTAAGGTTAATTATTATTATCTATCGGTGTCGTGTTATATGTAAGAACTTATGTTGCCCTAGCAACCCTATCTAAGTTAAGTATGTGTGTTATATTAATGCTTTTTTATGTTTTTTTTTGTTTGTCCCAAGTTTAGACACGGCTAATTGGCGTGGGAAAAATTAACCAAACTAACTAAAAATGATGTGTTTATAGATGCCTTCTAAAAATAAGAACATATTGTACATTTGTACACGGCTTTGGTTTGAGAGCTCTGTATTTTTTAGGTATTCCAAGAATACTTTGGTTTTCAGAAATATTGAAGTATCAAATACTTTGAGATGTTTGGCTTTAGTCAAAAGTGTAGTTTTATATACTTTAATATGTAGAAAACTACACTATATTTGAAGTATATAAAAAAGAGGGTAGGACCTCTTTTTCCAATCATGAAGTATTGGTTCGCTAGGCATAATAATACTGCGGTTTGCAAATACTTTGATTCTAAAAAATGAAGGGACCCATAAAGGAAAGCCAAAAAATTCCTCAATGAGATAGAAGAGATTGTGCAATGAAATTAATGAAAAAAGCAATCAGAAACAAAAAAGAACAAAGCAATCGTTCCTAAACAAAAAAGAAACATCGCTTGTTTCTGGGCCTCATTTATCCTTTGTGGGCCTATTGCAGCTTGATTCTCTTTGGGCCCGCGAACTAGGTTTTTTTTCTAGCAGAACTGACGAACTCGAGGACAAAAGTTTGGCAAGTGCAAGAGAGAAGAGATGAACTTGATGTATATCCCTTGTGCTGCTCAAGTACTGCTTACTGTCATCTGACGAGCTAGGGTATGATCCAACACTCGAGGTTATTAGCTAACAAAATAATCCTATCACTGAACTGGTAGTTGTCTTCTGCCGAAACTGAAAGTGTCGAAACTTAACAGTAAACTGCATACATTCAGAGATCGACAGTTGCACTAAATAGAGTTGCATTTGAGATAAACAGACTTGGATTGCTAAACAGTGGCAACAATAGTAGACAAACATCTCTAACGAGAGATGGCCATCAAGTAAAAAATTCCTAGAGCAAGTATTCCTAAAGCTATCAGATTGGATTGCTTCTTCAACTCAATCAGCTGCTTGAAGTTCTTGTTCATCTTCTTCGATTCCGTCTTCAGTTCGACATCTACCACCATCGGGTATTCCGGATGTGCTGCTGCTGCCGGAGCGGCACTGTCATGGGGCAGATTGAACTCGCGGATTGCATTCCCCCTCGAATCCAGCAAGCCCAACCCTTGAAGCCTCTGGATGTAATCATCCATCCACTCGAAATGGTGGCATTTCTTCACGATCTGAAAACGAAATCATGTAACCTAAATCCAAATCTGACAGATTTTTTGAGAAATTAGAGATAAAGGATGCGAGGAAAACTCAGAGCTAACCTGCCCCTCCGGCTTGCTCTCGCACTTGACGAACTCGCGACCAAAGTTCCCATTCTTCTCCTCCTTCGAAGTCAACCGCTTTAGTGGCCAGTCCATGGGCAGTCAGTGCATCGAGTCATCGGCACTGGACCATACACCGGCCACGTGAAATGGGGGGCTGACGAGGAGGTCGACATATCGCCCGAGAGGAAGAAACGGAGGAATTGCTCGAGAGGAAGAAGAACGAGAAGATGGGGAAAGAAACAGAGGAATTGCTCGATCTGCTCGATGCCTTTGTCTGTCAGATGGAGAAGAGGAGAAGGGGAAGCTATATTGACGATTTGCCACATTGTATTTTGCAGTTTGAATATTTGAACCAACTCTTAACACTGACATGTGGTGGTCATGTGCGAACAATACAATTTCATATGTAAAGTGGGGCAGATCGTAAAAACCCGAGAAGGACAGTGCAGTAGCCAATCAGGATGCATCACGCGGATCGCGCATGCCTGCCCCACATCTGACGGGTGGTGTTTGGCGCTTGGTAGGATCCGACGGCGGACGTTCGACGCTAGGGTTTGGAGCATTTCTGCGGGGTTATGAGAGAGTCAACGGGGTTATTAGTGTTTGACCAGATTTCAAATGGCCATAACTAAATTAGAAAAAATCGCAAAAATATAAAACAAACGTAGTTCGTCCGTTTATGAGACCCAGTTACCATAAAAAAATAAACTCGGTATAGGTGCGTTTTTTTTTTTGAAAAATCATTTTTTGAAGTGATCTGTCGAAATCAAGTTTAAATGTTTTTAAAAAATTCAAAAAAATCAAAATGTTGTAATTCTTGCGCGCATAGCCGTCATATGTGACAAGGTTATGAGAAAAAATATAAACTTGGTGTAGGTCATTTTCATGAAAAAAGGCTTCACACTAATGAGCTATCACCTATGAACATGTTCAGAGTTCGTAGAATAGGGAGAGAGGGTTTAGGGTTTAAAAAATCAAAATAATTCAAAAAAATCAGAAAAATCTCCATAGCTTCATTTTGGAGTGAATAAGAAGGATCTAAACTTACTTTTTCATTTTCATATCTAAAACAGGTTATTTGATGGTTTTGAATTAAAAGCATATTTTTTTTCAAAAAAAATGTAGTAATATGAATATTAATCTATAAATAGTGAGACTTCGTTTTTACCCTATATATATGGAACAAGTGTTAATAAAAATATATATGCCTCATTTAGGCAAGGTCAAAAAAACTTGATTTCAAATAGGGCTGTTTACCCTAGCTTTCGAGCTCGTTTCTAGCACATTTCTCATTCGAACTGTTCACCTACGAATATTGGACTTCAAATGCTCGATCAAATACACCGCACAGAGCAATGAACCTCCAATGTTCAACTTCAACTTTGGCTCAAATCCAAATTTTGGCCCAAATTCAAATATTGATTTAAATTCAAATTTTGATGGAAATTTGAATTCTGACTCAAATAAGAAACCAAAGTAGAAGCAACATTATTACAACTGATAAGTTTTCACAGTAGCTCAAATCTACCAAGTTTTAAGATGCCAACATCTTAATATAAATCTACCAAGTTTTAAGCGATCGACTCGCCCTCAAATTGACAACACAAACATTTCCCAAGAACTTAATTCAAATTTTCGACTTGCTCCTTGTGTTTGCAGCTGGCTTCACCGTCTTGCTCCTGGTTTCCCTAGTTGAGATGCTCTTTTCTTTCAGACTCTTGTTCCTTTTGATCTTAGGCTTTACTTGGGGTTTTCCCCGTGGAGGTGCTGATGGAGTAGTTCCACTCGCCGAGCACTTGACGACCATTTGACGGTCATCTATGGGTTCAGTAATCTTTAAAGGCACAATTGGAAAAATTACCCCCTCCTCTTCCTCTCTTATAGCTTCAAAACCATCAAAGGCCATGGTTTCAAAATCTTCTGCTTCTTCATCTCTTGGCCTTTTCTCCCTAGAGCTGGTAAATAAAATTATAAGCCATAGGCAAAAAAAGAGAACAAATGCAAACAAAAGGGTAGCTGCATTCTACAAAGGGTGCAAACACATACCAAGATGCTTCATTTGCTGCTGCATTCTCCACTGCTTCATTTGCTGCTGCATTCTCCACTGCATCTTCAGTCTGCATTGCTGCTGCATTCTCCTCAGCATTGGCTGTTGTCCATCTTTCCTCCTCTCCAAATGATGCATCCACTGCATTGGTACAAAGCCTAGCAATATGCCCCAGAACTCCACATTTTTTGCAAGCACGCTTCTTTGGTAGACGACCCTCCTCACCTGCTCTAATCCTCTGGTTCCTTGGTCTTCCTGGTGGTCTAGTAATGACAGGAGCGTGGAGTTTGAACACTGGATCTACTATGTTCCATTGATTTTTCCCCAATAGGGCAGGCACATTTTCAGCATAAGCAGCCATAAATTTGGCAACAGAGAAATACTCAGAGCAATATTGATCAACTTCACCATCTGCACCCCCGATAATGGTCATCAGATGTAGGGCATGTATGCATGGCTTCCCACAGATCTGCCATTGCCTACAAGTACATTCTCTAGTATTTAGGTTCACAGGATACCTCCATACCCTATTTTTAGTGTCAGTATAGGTAACCTCTCCCTCATATGTACCAGATCCAATGCATTTCATCTTCAGTCCTCTTGCCTTCAAGTGCAATGCCTTAATCAGTGATGGGAGCATTTGATGACCAACATATTGTGTTTCTACAATTCTTTTGCGAAGAGCCATCTTTATCATGATCATTTGCCTCATCGTGTTAAATGCTTGCCACAACAGGAGCCCTTTCACTGACTTGAACTTTGAATTGAAGCATTCTGCAAGGTTACCGGTCACATAATCAACTTTGCAGATTTCGTTGAATTTGCTTCTTGACCACACGTTACCATGATGTGCATCCATGTACTCCTTCACAAGAGGATTTTGAGCACACAACACTCTCAAATGGTGTTCATGCTTCCTTTTGCTGCATGTGTATGATGCTGGCCATAAGTTCTCATCATAAACTTTACCTTTGAACTTCTTTTTGAAATTATGCGCTAGGTGTCGCATACATTCCCTATGCTCCACTCTAGGGAATACAATTTCCACTGCACTCTCTAAACCCTTGCAAGCATATGTGTGTATAGCTAAACCTGGGGGTGTGCCTATAATGTTGCGCAACTGCTGTAGAAACCAGACCCAACTTTCCTCAGACTCTGCCTCCACCACACCAAATGCAACTGGGAATAGCCAGTTGTGTCCATCAACTGCAGAAGCTGCTACTAGTTGTCCTCTCCATCTTCTAGTCAAATGTGTAGCATCTACAGCCAAATAGGGCCTGCAACCATCTAGAAACCCCTACCAGCAAGCCTTGAAACAAACAAAATCCCTTCTGAAGCACTCCTTCTGAAATGACTTCCCTTTTATTTTGAATGGAACTGTATGCTTGTCAATCTCTACAACACTCCCTGGACTTGCCATCTCCACTTCAGCTTTGATAGTGTAAAGCAGCTGAAAACTGTCATTCCATTGACCATTAATTCTGTCAAGAGCCTTTTCCCTAGCATTGAAAATTCTCATGTAAGGAATTTCTATCTTGTACTTCTCAAAAAGCTTCCCATGGAGTGCTGTTGGACCAAGTCCAGGTTCTTCTCTCAGCCAATCCAATATAGCATCTGCCACCCACCTAGTTTTTGCTAGCTTGGTTTTGGCCTTCCCCCCTCCCCCTCCAAGTGGACAGGTGTGCTTGTGTGGGCTTTTCTTTATCTGAAACAAAATAAAAGGGTAAAAAGAAGTTAAGAAACCTTACTCAACGATCTGAAACTAAATTACTAACTAAACTTGGATTACCTAAATATATTTGCTCTTTCTCATACGAGATGCATGCAACTTCCACCTACACCTAGGATATGGACAAAAAGCTGTGAACCTTGCTAGCTCACTCCTTTTAATCTTATAGGTGTTTTCAGATATAATGCTCCATGTTGTCACTGCATTCCGACAGTCCACCATTGATTGGAAAATGGTACCTACACTAAGCTCAGGTTTTTCCCTCTTCCACTCAATTGTTGGCATGTCATCACCATCGTATTCATCCTCGATTAAGTTGTCCATGTTCTCCACCTTCTCTTCATCGTCAGTGTCATCAAACCTAGCTTGGCTGATGGGCTCCTCCATATATTCGTCATCCACAGCTTGCTGGCTGGCTACATCGACCAGTTCAGGAAACATCATCCCGTCTTCATCATCATTTGTAGGCACTGCCTCGTCAGGTTCTGCATCTTCTTCTACACCCACTGCAGAAGGTACACGAGAAGCAGCAGCTGAATCGGAACCAGAATTGGCAGCAGGCATGTTGTGGCTCCATGAACCACGTGCTTTACTTGGTGTCGACCTACAAGGAGTGCCGGGGTGCTGGCTATTAGCACAGACAGATGATGTCTGAACTCCCTTCCCCTTCGCCCGTTCTGCGCATGGCTGAAGTACATCGATTTGGAGTTTACCGAATCGGCAGCCAGCAATCCCAGCAAAAAGCAACGGGATATGATCGTCGCAAGTTAGTGGGAGAAATCTTTGCTCGTCCCTATTGAAGTAATTCAGTTCAACAGCATCGGCATCACTCCAGGGATAGGTGTTTCGGAGCTCAGCTCACAAATCTTTGAAAGATATGCTGGTTTCTACCACTTTGGTATAGAAAAATGATGAAATCAAATGCGGTTTAGTACCACGCAGCACACTAGTTTCCATTCTAATCGCCAACCGGAAAGCCAGCGCGGGATCAATCCTATTTTGTTGAAGGAAACAAAGGCTTCAGTTAGCCGGGTAAAATTGAGCACAAATTCGAACGATTCAAGCAAACAGAAGTCAAATACGGCCTACAATACGACTTAGAACGTCAATTCAAGAGGAAACAATGCTTACCTAGGTTTAATCCATGAATTATCTGCCGCGGATTCGACCCAATCCTCTCCACGGTCGACTGCATTCCGGGCGTCCTCACTCAACATCGCTATGTAATCCTAGATGGGGAGGTGGGCTATATCTGGCGGAGACGCGGCATCGCCGACGAACGGAATAGGAGCATAGGGTGGAGGAAACAACTGCGGTGGACGCGGCACGACACCGGTGGAGGGGACGGGGCGGCGCGGTGCAGTGGAGCCTGTCTAGATCTGTTTCAGATTCAGACAAGCTGCCCAATACGTGTCTCCTTGCGGTCCCACCCGTCAGCAAGCAATAGTCAGACAAAGACTCGCCCCCACTCATCAGCAATTAACGGTCAATGGACGGTCAAGACGGCAAACGCCTGCTATGAGCATTTGTGAGAGTTTTAGCTAAGGAAGAGGGGAATGTGAGCAAACGTTTGGAGCGTGGGGAAAAGTGAGCACAACTACGGAACCAGGGGCACTAATTTAAATATCCCTAAAACCTAATATGTGCCTCCAATTAATATAGTAGTAGTAGAGTACTTAGGCACGTACTCCATAACATCACCGTGCATTGCACGTACAACATTTAGTGGTTGTAAGAGATAAATGCCTATATGCCACGCATGTTCATACTATTTGTGCCTTTCTACTTCACTTACTGCGCTACATTATTCAGGTTCATACGTCCACTCCTGGGTACATGTCCGTCTTGTAGTTCTAGTCCCACGTGTTCTTCATAGATGGAACGATCCATAACTATGGGCAACGGGAGTCCATATCATCGTAGTTAGTGTGGCTCCCCACGATGGAGAATCATCCAAACTATGACCAGCCTCGACGCGGAGCAGTCGCGTGCACCGGGAAGCGGCGCTCTCTCGGCCGTCGCACTGCTTCAAAGCCGGTGCCAGTGAGAGGTCGCGTCCGCTCTGGCCGGGCATTAATGTGGCACTACACTCCGGGGTGACGCTGACTGTTTCACGCGGGAAGCGCGTGCGGCAAGGGAGGGGGTTGGGTTGGCCAGGGCGGTCAGACGCGGGCGTGGTGGTGGTATTGGTTTTGAACCGTTTCAGGTGTAGTACTGGTAGTTTGCAAAACTACTCAATTATTGCAATCAGTTTCCTAAGAAATTGTGGTAAAAAACGTTACTCCACAGCCCGCTACCCTTCTCCTTCCTCTTCCACCGCCCTCGCATGTCCGCGGGAAGCGACCGATCAACCCTTATATAGGAGTGCTAGCACAAAAAGATGCATGCATGACCACTAAAATTTCCAGATTAAAGCGCAGCTCCGGCGGGAGTATGGCATATGTCATTACCTTCGGCCGGGCCATGGCTACTGGGCGACGGCGACTAGAGAAGAGGCGGCGGGAGGGGAATGAATGCAGCTACTGTTTGGGTTCGCCGTCCGGCTTAAATAAATGCGCACCATCACGTGTACCCGCGGGTGCACAAATTGTAACATACGTGTCTGCTTAAGGGGGCGTCACGTAACTGGTGTGTGTGTGTGAGATTCTGAGAGACACAGTGCGTGTGTGTGACTCTACTCTTCGTACATGTACTCAACCTTTTGCATCGGTAAATAAGTATAATGGTATTACACTTTAGCTAGTGATTTATGTGGCCATGTTAACGTGGTTGTGTAAAAAATGTCACTTCCTGCTCATGATTTGCGTTATACAATTACTAGCAAGATGCCCGTGCATTGCACGGAACATCAAGATGCATTTTTTTACAAAACACCTGTTGTGATTGACCCATGCATGAGTAATCCCATGTGTAAAAACTAATGATATCTCGAGAATTTTATCGGAAAAATGGCATCTCGAGAATTTCATCGAAAAAATGAAAGATGAGAGATAAGGTGAGGAGGAGTGTAGCGTGGTGGTGACTGGTGGTCGGACTGGGCGGAGGCATGGGGATGGACGGCGCCGGCAAGCGGCAACGGCCACCATACTAGATTGTTCCAGAGACTTCCTTTTTTAATTGCTTAGCAATGAGGTTGTGGGAGATAAGGATGAACAAGGAAAGGCCTTATCTGTAAATGTGGAGAGAGGTGCGGGTATCTTTTGTAAAATTGTCATAGTTTGCTTTCTATCCGTCAGATATAGATCGGACGGTCTATATTACAAGATGGCAAGCACACCATCATCACCAACTCGGTTTTTTATAAGAGTAGAGATGATAAGTTTGCTAACTACTAAAGTAAAGTGGAATTTTTCCATGTTATACAAGTAAATTAAGGTGATTGTTTATCATACGGGTAAGGTTGGACGAAGGGTGGTAGGAACAAATGCTCTGCCTAGAGCATGTGTGTGTGAGATGGGGTCTTAGTGTGTGTGTGTGCGTGTGTGTGTGGGTGGGTGGGTGGGTAGGTGGGTGCGTGTGTGTGTGTGTGACGCGGAGTCCTCGGTGGCGAATGTAATTTAAGTGTGTGTGGCTTCATCGTAGAGAGGTGATGTGTATGGAAGAGGCCACCAACGAGGGGTGCGAGAGATAAAAGGCCCGTAGAGAGGGAAGAGAAGGCGTGTGCGCGTGAGGGGAGTCGACATCGAGAAACGTGTTTGTTCGAGAGACACCGAGGAAGACTACCATATATCGATGGTGCATGTAGGCGGGAGTTAAACGAAGGGATGGTCTTATTGGTTTCGGGGATATAGGGGAAGAGTGAGAGAGGGGGTAGCTAGAAGGAGATTGTTAAGTGTGAGTGTGTGTTTTACCCATCCAGGCGGAAGTTATGCGCACACAAGAAGAGAACGATTCGATGTGACATTAGGGTTGAGGGTAATTAACTACGTATGGAGACATAGGAGATCTTGAACGTGCATGTGTGAGAGGTATACATGTATACGTGGGATGTGTGCGTGTGTGTGCGCGCGCATGATCGAGATAAAAGAAAGAAGACATAAGTCATAAGATCAACGACATGGGAGAGACGGATCGGTATGACAATATGCATGCATGTGAGAGTGCAGGGAAGAAGGCCCGATAATTGAGCATGTGTTTTTGTCTTTAAGAGATAGTGGCGTGGGCTGGAGCATGCATCTATGGCGAGCAGAGGGAGTGAGACACAACGATTGTGCAAAAGAGATCAACCTATAGATGCATGTATGGAGAGACATATATAGTGTGCGTGATAGGAAGCAAGAGTGCGTGCGAGAAAGAAATGTTGATGGAGAAACTATAGATAGATACAGAGATAGAGATGCTAGCTAGAGGGACATCAGCTAGTTTGAGTGTTGGAGATGACCGCCGGGTGGTTCAGAGGGTGAAGTTATGTGTGTGTGAGAGAAAGATAAAAAGAGGGCACATGACTGCATGTAGAGAGAAACATATATAGTATGCGTGATAGGAAGCAAGAGTGAGGGCGAGAAAGAAGGTTGATGGAGAAACAGATAAATAGAAAGATAAAGATGCTAGCTAGTGTGTGTTAGAGATAGGAGTCGAGTGGATCAGAAGGCTGAGTTATGTGTGTGGGTGTGAGAGAGATAGAGAGAGGGTGCATGTGAGTCACATACAAACAAATATGAGAGAGAAATGACATCCCGAGAGACGGAGTTTTGTGTCTGCGAGAGAGAAAGATATTTCACAACGAGAGTGATAGCTAGAGTGCACACAGGGGAATAGTAGAGAGAAATGAGACCCCGGGAGACGAAGTTTGTGTTTGTGTGAGAGAAAGAGATTTCACATGGAGAATCATAGTTAGAGACACATAGAAGGGAGTGAGATATACTTAGAGAGAGATAGAGTGATGAAGGTATAGGGAGAGAGTACCGTCAGTGTGTTACGAAGATAAAAGATCACTGTCGACATAGAGGTAGCACGAGAGATACCCGAGAGACGATGAACGCGTATAGGTCTAGAGAGATACTCCTATATAAGCATGAGTGATAGCTATGAGACAAATATCGGGATTAAAGGGGATTCAAATATTTAAACTAGAGATCACGACATCGATTATATCATAACGCAAATTGGTGTATCAAACATGCATATTCATTTGAATTTGGGGACACGTGTAATGTTATATAGTTTATCAATATTAGTGATCCATAGATTCTTTAATTAGAGACAATGCATGGTTTATATGCAATTAATGTCTAAACGGGATTACACTATATGTTGCGTGCGTGAAACACATTATACATGTTTGAGAAGTACGCATGAAACACACATTAATTGGAGACAGTTAGCGAGGAATGCATACATTGGATTTCAACATAAAGTGGTTTCAAATATTTGAAAATCCAAATTAAGATGGATACAGCCTTATGAATTTGAGATCATGCCATTTGTAAACCATATTTATGTATAAAGGGTGTTGTGCTTTTGAAAGTATATATAAAAAAATGATATATATATAATTTTATTCCGATCGAAAATGGATCCCGCCCAAACAAAAATAGAATACAAACTAGATTCGAATTGAGTTGGCACGATAAACGTGCACTCTTGCTCTGCAAAAATTTGAACGATGCGGGGAAAGTCGCAGTAACCGCCCGAAACCAAAATCTACGAGATGGAAATTACTGCCTATCCCTGACACGCAAAGCCTATCAGCTCGATTTCTATAGGTTTCAGTAGGGGTAGGTTTGTAATTTCACTCAAACGTGACATAACCGCCTCTCACCCGGATTCATACACGGTGGGTGCGAAAACACAGTGTCTCCTCGGCCGGAATCGACTCCCTCCCCGATTCATACACGGTGGGCGCCAAAACAAACTCTCGTCGGCAAATATTCGGTGTATGCGAGATTACCGTCCTATCCCCAACCGACTAATATTGTTGTGATGTAGGAAATTTTAAACGGGGGCTAAGTTTGTAAATTTCCTCTCATTTGAGACAAGCGCGCCCTGAAGACATGGTTCCCCCCTTCCTCTCTCCCTCCATTTCCCCATTCGTACTCTGTGGGCGCCAAAACACCCTCTCACCCCAGCCTCCTCCGTCTGCCACCCCATCCACCGCCGTCCTCCTCCACCATGCCAGAGCTGATACCCCAACGCCATCGTCCATCACAAGAGATCGACCTCTCTCATCCACAGCTTCAAACCGGGATCCTTGCATCCCGTCCTCTCGCTTCATCCCCGCTGTCGTCCACCTTATCGGCGCCGCTCCTACGACCATCTCGTCCACCACGCCCCGCCGCCATCGTCTACCCTCCTAGATCTGCTTCGACGCCGCCGACAGCCATCGCTACCGCAGCACTGTCAAATTCTCAGCAGATGCATACACGGCACCGCACTAGAGGCGGTACTCTTTGGTATATGCTCAACTTATTTATCGCAGCAAGAAAATAGATCGCCACTGCTTTACTCTGATTTCTTGTCCATCACTTACTTGTTAGTTGAAAGCAAACATTGGTTGCGAAGTTGCCTTTGTCCGGTTTTCACATTCAGATCTGCCATGGCACGCTCAACACTATACTCGCAATGCTTATGGTTTTCCCCTTTTATATTCCACACTAGTTAAATGACAGTAGACTAAATTTCAAAATTGGGTTAGTCAACTTTTGAGAGCTCGACGGAGTTCGCCGGTGCGAAGAAAGGGGTTCAGGTGGGGACGGTGGTTGTGGGGGCGGTGGTGGGGCCTCGCCGAACAAAGAAAACTCGACGCGGGTGGGGGCGGGGGTGGGGATGGGGGTGGCGGAGGGACATAGGCGGTGGGGGCGGTTCAGGGGAGGGCGTGGGGGTCGGGCCGGTGGTTCAGCCGGCGGCCCGCCCGGTGTTCTGTATGGGAAGAATCAGAGACGAGGGAGAAGAAGGGTTAGGAGACGTAGGATCTTCATCCAACCGCCTGAAATGGTCGACTGACCCAAATGATGGACACTTTGAACTCTTCAGGCCTCTTTGATTCGTAGGATTTTGTAAACATAGGAATAGGAATTGTAGTGGCCTGCCCACTTGAATCCTATAAGATTAGCAAGGAAATGCGGGGAGCTGTGTTGCCTTTGAGAGTTAAACTGATATTAACAGTACCGCACCTTCAGTTGAAGAGAGCTGGTATCCGAAGCCTTTCTAGCTGTACCGGCAATACTAGCACATATATTCCAGCAAGTTCCACTTGCGGATTTTACTTGTGATGCTTACGGTTTTCCCGTTATATCTACTCTACGATCTGCGTAGGTGCTTTGTGTCGCACTAGCAGCTGTTCACCCTTTAAAGCTAAACAGCACACCAATCATAAGTCCAAATCTTACTTCTTCAAATACGAGTTGTGATATGATACTGATGTTAGTTAACAGACACACATTTAATTGGTCAGGTAATGCTCCCACTTGATTTTCCAAATGCATGTGGCCACATATAGAGAGACAGCATGGAATTGCATTTCTTTCGGCGATGTGAATCATCATGAGTGGGCAACCAACATTGTATGCAATGAAGCGGAACCTCAAGAATATGCTTCCTCTTCTGTTCTTTAACATGTTCCTCTTTTGTTATTCTATATTTAGTATGTACAGTATGTTCCTTGTCAGGAAGGGGAGCAGGGACATCTGCAGTCAACAACTGATAGAGCTGGCCTGTACGTGATCGATAGACTTTCAATTAGTAGCGACAATACAACACTGTATTTTCCAGCCAGTTCCACTTTCCTGATTTATATATCCTGGTTATGGTGTACCCCTTTTATGTACACTATGATCTGCCTAGTTGCGGTGTGCTCTTGTTATCATGGTTTGGCAATAAACTCTCTATACAGTATATTATGAACCTATCATCTGCCAACTATCCTTACTTCTGGAGCCTATTTTTGTGTACTTGTGCCAGATTATATTAATGCACGCACCATATTACAGCACACATGGACCCTCTCATCAGAATCCAGTGATAGCACACAAGGTTTTACAGGGGCACCCCTATATTAGAATATCCTCTGCATTACAAAGATAATCTCACTACTATTTATGTTTTCATGCTTCTCATATATTATACATAATCACAGTGAATTTCAGAATCCGCGCATCAGAAGAATATTGTGGAACACTGCAACGACTTACAAAATTGGCATGAAGGCATTGAGTGCCATTCTGGATGCAATGAAACTCATACGCTCCCCATCTGTATATTCTTGTTCAGAATATGTTCCAATTGACTATTCTGACCTCGACGAGTCAAAAGCAGATGGCCTATCCTATTCACCCATCAAGGTGTCTGTTCTAATTTGGCAAGGTTTTATTGATTGCGCGTATCTTGCATAAGTTGTCTTGCATTTCTTCTACTTTGTTGCACCGCCATCTGCTTAGTTTACTCATCATATATGTCAAGATGCCATGCCCATCCATTATCAATACATATTCCATATGTCATCATACCATGTTTTTCCACTCAAATGTTGTTCTTGTGCATCAGACACCAAAAAGGAAGAGGGTGATTGCCGAACCTGAAGGAGCACCGGCAAAGTCCTTGAAAAACGTGGTGGTGCCAGAGAAATCAGACAGCACCCCACTTATATTGGCTCTACAACCAGTGACACAAAACGTAGGACCGACTCCAGCAGACTGTACCCATACTTCACTGGCCACACCACTAGCCCCACCACATAGGACCTACACTCCAGCAAAAGGTATGCCGATTTCAGTTGCCATAGCACCAGCCATACCACAGAAAAATCCCACTCCAGCAAAAAGTACAGCAAGTCCACTGGCCGAAGACCTATCCCAACTGCAGAGACGGCCAATTCCTGCAGATTGGAACCCCATTCCAGTTATTCCCAGTTTAAAAGACAATGCTTTCAATGTTGTTAGGGACTACGTGCATATATTTCCATCATGGGAAGATTATAGTGAAGACAAACACCATTTTCACATCTTCCTGTCCCACTTACGTGTAAGTGCTATTATTCATGGTGATTATTTTCCCGTTTTCTGCTGATTGAACACATCAATGATTTACATTACATTGTTGTAAGTAGGCAAGGGTCAATCTGGATAGTCATGACGAGCAAAGCTTGCTTCCGCTTTTCAAGGAAGCATTGCAGTAGTATCGGTGTTACCTGAGGAAATCACACTTTTATGGCAAGTCAATAAATGAATTTCCGGTGAAGTCTCCTGTGCTAAATTTAGAAGACATTGAATGGAAAAACCTTGTTATGCACTGGTCTTGTTCCCAGGATGAGGTATTGTCTATGATATCACATGACAATTTGAACTTATACTTTTCCGCATGTGCCTTATGGATCTCTTTTGCAGGAAATCTGCTCGAAGAAGAATTCCGGTTTTAAAAGGACGATAGGATATCGCAAATATGCTACCCGCTGCTTTGCCCTTGTTAGCACCTGTTGTTCTGTATCACTGTACTTGCTACCTGGTTCATTATGTGAAAACAGTATGCATGATAGCTTGCTTATCAATTGTTCGCTCCAAATTATCTGATCTGTATGAATGGTTACATTAGTGTAGAATATATCCAATGCCAATGAAATTTTTTAGCTCTGCATTGTTCTTGTAAGTACCTGCTGTCCTTTATCAGTGTACTTATATTGACAGCTAGTTGTTCATGTACCATCACTCTGCAGCTTATTTTCCTTTGCCCTCCATTTTCTACACATCAGATCTATATTTACTCTTACCATAAGGTTGGATAACACCGATGGTACTGAAGAAGTTTAGCTCTGCAATGCTCTTGGATGTACCTTTTGTCTGTATCGCTGTACTTGCATTTATAGCTACTTGGTTATGTAGCATCACTCTTCATATTATCTTAAATATTCTCCATTTTTTCTTATATTATCACATATATATTTACTCTTAACAAAATGTAAAATAAAGGCAATGCTTATGAACAAGATTCTATGGTAAACTTCTTGAATTGCCCCCCCCCCCCATCAGCATGGACAAGGGCTTTATAGAGCCTGTCTTCACCAACAATGTAAGTTTGTCCTTCTCAAGCCTTCAATCTTTGTTGTGTATATTTGGTTGGCATGACTGCAACAGCTGTTTATTTTTGGTGTTTGCATCAAATTGTATGTTTAAAGTTTATTATGTCGTTCATAAACAAAAGTTTGTCCTTCTCAATTTATGTTTTCAGTTGTACAACCAAGTTCCTTCTTCATACCATGTAAATTAAACTATACAGAGAAAGTGATCTTCTTTTGCACTGCATGTATGCTTCTGTTCTTGATCCGTAATCCAGTGGTGTGCTGAACCTACCCACTACAGCACAATGTCATATTCTGCAATGTCTTAACTATGAACAATGTCATATCATTCTACTATTATTTAAACCGTCTCTTTTTTGCCAATCTGAAATAGGATAAATTGACATCACACTAACCATTGATACTTATGAGTTCTTGATCTGTAATCCAGTGGTGTCGTGAAGCTGCAACTCCTTCACAATGTCATTTCCTGCCATGTCTTAACCTGAACAATACCATATTGTGTTAATGCTATTTTAAACTGTGTCACTTTATTCGTCAGTAAGAAATGTAATGATTGTCAGCACTAATACTTATATGTGCAAAACCTGTCATCTGTCTGCTTGTTTATCTTTCAGAGTGAGGAGGATATAAGTGTCAAACAAGCGCAGTCTCATCATCTTGCTCAGCTGCTTGCGCTGCAGCTCCCGAGTAGGGCTAACCTTTCTTGAACTCTATTGAAGTGTTGTCGGTTTTGTATATTATTTTGTCGGCATGTTTATTTGCACTAGTGGCGATCTTTGATGCCCAGTGTATGTAATCTGTCGTCTGCTTGTGCTTTATTGTCATAGTGGCGAACTTTGATGCCCAGTGGATGTAATATGCCGTAATTTCTTTATTGTATAGTCTAGGTTTTTTCTTATTCACGATGATGCAGTTATTTTACTGTATATATATCCTGTCTTCGCAGTAAACCGGCCAAACCGTAAAATTACGGTACATAATCGGGCCGTCATGCAAATCACTATGTATGATCCGCATCATGGGCCCAGTCATCTTGGTCCGTTAATAGGCCTAAATGTAAACTGGCCCACTAGTAGATTCGGGCCTTTAATAGGCCGAGTAAACCGCCAACCCTATTTTCGCAAGAAAAATCAATGGGCTTTTAGTAGGCTGAAAAGTAGGTTGGGCCTGAAACGTGCCGAACAACTCACGGGCCGACAGTGGGCCGAAATAGACCCCGGCCCATGATTGTGCCAATCACATCACGGGCCGTTAACAGGCCAAAATTGTCTCAGCCCTTGTTTGGCCCAATCAGATTATCGGCCGTGAGCAGGCCGGATGCAAACCAGGCCATAGTTAGGCCCAACTATATGACAGGCTTTTAACAGGACGAAATAAATATAGGGCCGAAATGTTAAACGAGCCTTTAACAGGCCGAAACTAATATCAGGCCGAATTACTAAATGGGCCTTTAGCAAGTGGGCCCAAAAGCATAGCGTCCAGTTGATGGGCCGAATCTGATATGGGCCATAATTTAGCCCAAAGCCTCTTAAAGGGTCGGATCTGATCTGGGCCGTAATTTGGCCCAGAACATGGTAGGCTTTTAACGGGCCGGATCTCATATGGGCCTTTATTAGGCCCTGAACGTGGCTGGTTGTTAATGGACTGGATCAAATATGGGCCGGCATTTGGCCCAAAACATGGCAGCCTGTTAACGGGCCGACCCACTAGTGTCCTCAAAATCTTGTGGGCCTTTAGCTGGGCCGGCCCATTATGGTCAGCAAAATCTCGTGGGCCTTTAGCTGGGACGGCCCATTATGGTCCGCAAAATCTTGTGGGCCTTTAGTTGGGCCGGCCCATTTAATCTTTATGGGCCACTTTTGGGCCGGTCCACGTGTCAACATATCATAGGCGCATCTCTCCCATTGGATGAGTGACACCTGTGCCAACGCGGAGCTGACATGTGGTTCCGTCGGCCAATGAGAATTTTACGCGTGGAAAATCGGCATTGGTCGTGGCTATTAGCGGGTTATCAGATCCAAAACCGGACCCGATAGCTTAACGGCGACCCGTTACGGTGGATGCCACGTGTCGGTCACCCTTGACGAAAGCACTTCCATGACGCGGCATTTATCGTCATGGAAGTGAACACTTCTGTGATGATAATTTTGGTAATGTCATGGAACACTTCTACGACAGCACTGGTATGACTATCTTGATTCTGTCATAAAATTGGCATGGATGTACGTGCATGACAGAAAACGTGACCTACTGTGACAAACACGTATCATCACGGAAGTGTATTTTTTTGTACTGAAAAAGGGGTTGTTGGGAGTGGCCAGGTCACTAGGGACAAGGCCATTCCCAAGAATTTTGCCGGCAAGAACAATCCATCTTATGTCCTCCTGAGAGGAGATGATGGCTATACATTGGCAAAATTTGTTGGCTCTAACTATGATGATTATGCTTGGACTATTTGGGTTCCCAAGACCCTTACTGCTAACTCTCCAGGACCCATTGCAAAATGGGTAGCTATAATCAAAGCTTGATTCTTGTAAGAATATATCTCCGGTGGAAAACAATGGATGATCGATAGTGGATGCACCAATCATATGACCGGAGAAAGGGAGATGCTTGTGGAGTTCGTTGATTCTCTCAAGGCCTCTTTGAACGTCTCATTTGGTGACAATAGCAAGGGCAAGGTATTGGGTTTGGGCAAGGTGGTAATCTCTAATGATGCCTCACTTTCAAATGTCATGCTTGTCCAATCCCTTCACTACAATTTACTTTCAACTATTCAATTGGCACGTGCTGGTTATGATTCTCATTTTAGTGAATTCCATGTGACTGTATTTAAGAGAAGAAATCTCAAAGTGGTCTTTGTTGGGCATGTTGAAGACAACCTTTACATGGTTGATTTCCCAAAGGAGAAAACTCATCTGCAACATGCCTACTGGCCAAGGCCGACGTGGGGTGGCTATGGTACCGACGGCTAGCCCACGTAGGCATGAGAAATTTACAAGCTCTCTTAAAGGAGGAGCACATCCTTGGACTAACCAATGTGTCTTTTGCCAAAGATCGTCCTTGTAGTGCTTGCATTGCCGGAAAGCTACATGAAAAAGCTCATAAAGTGAAGACTATCATCACCACCTTGAGGCCCCTTGAGCTTATCCATTTGGATCTTTTTGGGCCTCCAACTTATGATAGTTTGGGAGGGAGGAGGTATTTCCTTGTCATTGTTGATGACTTCACAAGATATACTTGGGTGTTCTTTCTCAAGACCAAAGATGAAACTCAAGAAACCTTCATCAACTTTGCCAAAGAAGCTCAACATCAACATAATTGTGAGATCAAGGCAATTCGAAGTGAGAATGGCACCGAGTTCAAGAACTACACGATGGATGAATTCTTGAGTGAAGAGGGGATAAAGCATCAATATGCCGCACCATATACTCCCCAACAAAATGGTGTTGCGGAGAGGAAGAATCAAACACTTATTGAGATGGCTAGGACCATGCTTGACGAGTACAAGTCTCCATACAAACTTTGGGCCAAAGCCATCAACACCACATGTCATGCTTCAAACTGGCTTTATCTTCGCAAGCTCAAGAACAAGGCCCCATATGAGCTCCTAATCGGGAAAAAAACTAATGTCAAATACTTTTGGGTATTCGGTTGTAAGTGTTTCATTCTAAACAAGAGATCCCGGTTAGCTAAGTTTGAGCTTGGAACTTATGAGGGCATATTTGTTGGATATGCATCAAACTCTCATGCTTACCGAGTTCTCAATAAATCCACTGGATGCATTGAGGAAACGGTAAATGTGGAGTTTTATGAAGATAACGGCTCCCATGTGGAGCAAAGTGTTCGTAGTGTTGTAGGTGATGAGGCTCCTTCACAAGCTATAAAGACGATGGGGATAGGCCACATTCTTCCACAAGAAACACCCCAAGTCCAAGTAGAAGAAGAAGGACTAAGAGCCCCTCTTGTGGAGTCTCCACAAGGGAAGTCATCACCGACACCTCTTGTACAAGATGCTATGGGAGATCATGAACCTATCCAAGAACAATATCAAGTCCCTCATATTCCTGAGTAAGATCAAGGGCAAGCTCATTCAAGTGGTGAAGAACCAATTATTGAGGCTCAAGATCAAGCTCAAGTTCGTGATCAAGATCAAGATCAACCCCAACCGCAAGTGTCTTCATTGTCTCTCCCCAATGAGAAAGAACTTGTGGTTGCGAAGAGAAGGGTGTCTCCGAGGGTAAAACAATCTCAAGGTAAAGCTTCTTCATCAAGTTCTAAACCAAGTGAAGAAGAGCTTGCCATCAAAGAGCAAAAAGTGGCCTCCAAGCTAAAGCATCTTCAACATCTCACCGAGAACATCTATGGAAGCATCAAAAAGGGGGTAACTACTTGTAGACGTTTGGCAAACTTTTGTGAACATCACTTGTTTGTCTCTTGTGTTGAGCCCTGAGGGAGTCCTGGATTAAGGGGTCCTCGGGTGGCCGGACTACTCATTATGGGCCGGACTGCTGGGCCGTGAAGATCACCATAGAAGATTATCTCGTATCCGGATAGGACTCCTATATGTATAGAATGGCAGCTTTAAAGTTCGGGTGTAATGTTTCCTTCCTCTGCAAGATGATTGTGTACAACCCTAGGCCCCTCCGGTGCATATATAAACCAGAGGGTTTAGTCCATAGAGGCAGAATCACAATTACCATAGGCTAGGCTTCTAGGGCTTAGCCACATCGATCTCGAGGTAGATCAACTCTTGTAATCCTCATATTCATCAAGATCAATCTAGCAGGAAGTAGGGTATTACCTCCATTAAGAGGGCTCGAACCTGGGTAAACATCGTGTCCTTGTTTCCCCATGTTACCATTGATCCTCAGATGCACAGTTCGGGACCCCCTACCCGAGATCCGTCGGTTTTGACCACGACATTGATGCTTTCATTGAGAATTCCGCTGTGCCATCGACAGAAGGATTGATGGCTCGCTTCATCGTCAGCGACAGAACCACCCCCGGGGAGATCTTCCTCCCCAGTCAGCTTTTCGTGTTTGGCGGCTTCATGCTACGTGCCAATTTGGATGGCCACCTTGAGCAGGTCGACAGCTACACCCCTGGTCATCAAATCAGGTTTGGAAGTCTGAATTGCGTCGCCGACGTCTGAGGATATTTGATCTTCGAAGGATTCGCACCCTCGGCTGTCACCCCCTGCCTACATGGTGAAGACATCCCAGATCTATCACCAGATCCCGTCCAGGGGTCAACATCCGTGTCCGCTCTGGCACTAGATCCGGACCAGCTCACTTCGTCCAAAGACAGGAGGATAAACCCCGCCGGACTCTCCCTCTCCATGGAACTTTTAGCAAGTGGCTCAACGGCGATCGTGCCACTCACAAACCCATAATCGAATGGGACTCTCCCCGCCGCTGGGAAGCCGGACTCGTTTCCGATTACGAGCTCCGAATTCTCGGGATCCACACTATCCGGGCTCAATCAAGTGGTCATCACTGAGCCTGGCTCCGCACACCCCCAAACTCCTATACAGCTCTCGCTCTTAAATGAGGCGTTGAACTTACTGCAATCTCTCGCCATTACGGAGGATCCTCCGCCGAACTATGCCCAGTTAAAACTGGGGGCTGAAATCAGGGAATTTTGCTTCCCACCCACCACCCACTTGGTAGATACGGTCGAAGACTTAAGTGACGTGCTAGACTACACTTCCGAAGACTACGAGGGTATGGACCACTACATGGAAGCTGATCTAGATCAAAACCCGCCCGCCACCGGGCGATGGACGGCCACTTCTACCTATAACGTATATATGATGGACACACCCCAGGAGAAGGACGATGATGGCGACAAAGATCCAGAAGAGGATAAGACCGTCGATGAACCTCCTAAGCACCGGCGTCAGCAGTGCCATTCACGATCGCGTCGAAGAAGGGAAAATAATACCAGCACCGAAGACAATGAAGCTCCGGAGGACACCGAATGTCGGGTGGTAGGTGCGACATATGCCAACGGGTGGCTTATCATTGTGAGAGCTAGTAAGACATCGCCGGTGCCTGGAAACGGGATAAGGTGAAGACATGCACGCCGACGAATCTTACCCAAGTTCAGGGCTCTCCGTGGAGATAACACCCCTAGTCCTGCTCTGCGGGGTCTCGGCATGATCACTAGATCAACACAAGTAGCTACAAGTGGCTCCTTGAGCCATTTGGCTAGAGGAAGAAGAAGGGCAAGGCTAGCTCTCCTCTTCTCTCTATGTGGCGTCTAAAAACTCTAACAGATCAACCCTTTGCATGGGTGCCCCGGGGGGGTTTATATAGGCCTACCCCCCAGGGGTACAATGGTAATCCGGCTGGACAAGGGTCCTAGCCGTCAGTGTCTGTATTCGCCGGCTTCTCCGCTGGCCGCTGGGGCCCGCCGACTGGTGGGTCCCACCGGTTGCCGGCCTCTTGGCCGACAGGCCGGCCCCACCGCTAGGGGGTCTCGCCAGCGGCTGGTTACTGTAGCCTCGCTCCTGATGACGAGGGCTTTGCCGACGTAAGCATGGCTACAGTGCCGCCGCCTGGCGGGCTCTCACTGTAGCCTTACCTCGTCTTGTCTCCTTAATGATGCACATACTTCAAGGGAGGGAGGTAGCCGGCTATTGGGAGCCGGCTACGCCCCAGGCCGACTGGGGGAGGCTTGGCCGTCTTCGAGCATCTCTCTGGCTGAAGAGGCCCGCCGCCCGCGGGCCGTACTGACAGTCTGTCATGGGTCATGGTCAACATGGCAACAGTGCCGCGCCGGACGGGGGATGGCCGACCCGTACGATGCATTGTGGCAATGCGTGCTCTGGGATTCGGGGGTGGCAGGCTGTACTGTAGCCATGCCCCGTCTCATCACAGTTATGTGGGTGCAGCCATTGAGGGTGCAATCTTGGCCGCTTGTCGGGAGCCGGTCTTCTTGCGGCCGGCTTCTGGGAGTCGGTCCTCTTGTGGCCGGCTTCTTGGAGTCGGTCCTCTTGTGGCCGGCTTCTTGGAGCCGGCCATCTTGTGGCTCTCTTCGGGAGGGTTTTTAGGGCCGGGTCGTCTTCCAGTAGTCGGTCCGTGAGATAGCCGGCCAGGGGAAGGCGGCCCTGTGCTTTGGGTGCTTGAAGGCTCGATCGGCCCAATAATTTTTGAAGAGCCAGGGGGAGTCGGTTAGGCTACCCGTGGCCATTTACTCCGACAGTAGTCCCCGAAGCTGGTTGGGCTTCGAGGTTGAAAGGAGGACGAGAAGGTCAATCAGCTTCCTATCTTGAAGAGCCAGCAGCTAGGAGCCGGCTTCGATCAGGTGCGCTGTCTTGGTGAGGTTTTGAAGTCTGAAGGCGGGAGCCAGCTGGTGCGCACGCCGGGCTGCGGGCCGGCCGCTTGCCGCCCGCGCGCCATGTGGCACCCTCCGGCTGGAAGAGTCTGCCAGCCCACGCGCGCGACGGGACTTCGCCGCAGGCCGGGGCCCGCCAGTTCCACGCCTAGGCCTAGGTGTGGATCTTCAGTGGCCCAAAACGGGCCGCTCGCCTTCCAGCGGAAGTTTCCGCACGCCGTTAGGGCGCAATAATCGCGGGACATGGGGGAGTGGGCGTAGTTAATCCCACGTCCCCCCATGCCTCGCCTCCTCGGCTTCGCCGCACGAGGCTATAAATAGGGGGAGGAGGGGGAGCGGCAGACGCTCGCATGCTCGCCCTCGCTCCGCCATCTTCTTCTTCTTTCTCTTCGTCGCTGCAGCCCCTCGCCGCCGCGCCGTCCCTCTAGTCATCGCACTACCCCCCAGCTTCGCCACCGCGGGGCCATGGTTTCACCGTCGCCGCGCCTTTTTCCTCGACTTCTTACCCTCATGTTGCGCGGCGCAGACTGGGACGGCTCCAACGTCCACGCGGACCACATCGACTTCCTCCGCGAGACGCGGCGGTTGCCCGGCAGGGACCATGTGCGGGTCCGTCTTGCGCCAGAGAGGGAGATCTCGCCGGCGCCGGAGGAGGGCGAGCGGGATATCTTCCGCTCGCACTTCCTGCGCAGCCTCGGCCTGCCTGCGAGCGGCTTCTTCCGCTCCTTCCTCGAATTCTACCAGCTCCAGCCGCACCACCTCACTCCAAACACAGTGGTGCTGCTGTCTGCCTTTGTCACCTTGTGCGAGGGCTTCCTCGGTGTCCTTCCCACCCTCGAGCTCTGGGGGGAATTCTTCCAATCCAAGCTCGGCACAGCCATGAGGGGCGTGCCGGCTCAGAGCGGCGCCTTCATCGCGGTGCGGAGGCCGGTAGCCGACAACCCTTTTCCTCCCATCACGCTGATCCAGTCGGTGAAGCTCTGGCAGAAATCCTACTTCTATGTGAAGAACATCGCTCCGCAAGGCGACTTTGTCAACTTGCCGGCTAATGTAGCCGGCCCGCCGGCTGGGAAGCGGCCCCAGTGGTCCTATCGGGCCAGAACGCTGTCGCCTGCTGGAGCCGCCGCCGTCGCGCGACTCCGGGTAATGGTCCAGTCGGAGGGCCTGACCGGGCCCGACCTGCTGGCCGCCTTCGTGGCGCGCCGGGTGCTCCCGCTCCAAGGCCGCCCTCATATGATTTGGCAAATGAGCGGCCAACTCGATCCGAGTCGTATGTGCACCAGGGAGATGCCTCATGCCGAGGTAGCTCTCATGGTGAACTACCTCGCGAACTGCAAGCTCACCGACGAGTGGCAGTTTGGCAAGGAGCCGTACTCCCGTGCCAATCCCCCGCCTATGGTAAGCATTCTTTTTCTTCTCTTCTTTAATTTTGTCACCAAGTTTCTCTTGGCCGACTCTGACCAGTCGGTTTGTCTTGACAGAGCCCCCTCCTTCGACCGGCAGCCGAGGCAGCAGGGTTGGAGCGCCAATATCTCCCCGACCGGACGACGCACGATTTGGACGACCCCGACTTGGGGGCGGCCGCTCTAGACGACGACACCGTGGGGGGAGGCGAGGCAGGCGGCTCCGGGCTTTGAGCCAGCTTCGACGACTGGCCGGATGATGACGAGGCAGAAGTCGTCCCGCGCCGCCAGCCGGCGTCCGATCATGGCGCGGGTTCATCTGCCACGCCGGCTGTCCGAGGCGGCGCGCAGAAGCACCGGGCCGCGCCGAGCCTGTTCGGTAGTCGGCCGAAGAAGCCGAAGAGCGCGGCAGCGGTGACCAGGAAGGACGAGGTAGCCGCGAAGGCTGCCCGCTTCCGCAAGGTGGTGAAGCAGCCGCAAATGGTTTCGGCATAAGTTTCAATTCTTTCGCGTATTCCTTCTTCTTCTTTTTGATATTCTTCTAAGTCCTTGTCTTGATTCATCAAACAGGGCTCTGCTTTCTCTTGAGTGGACCGCTGCCGCCTCCGTGATTGGAGCGGCGGGAGGATCCGCAAGCGCCCGCCGCATGGACCCCCGTGCCGAGCTTCAAGCGGCGACGGAGCGGAATGCGTGGGAGGAGCGGGGGGCGGAGGAGCTGAGGGCGGCCGCTGCCAAGGCGGCGCAGGAGATGGCGGAGGAGTCGATGGCGGCACAAGCCGACGCGGCAGCCAAGGCCCAGGCGGAGGCTGCAGCCGCAGAGAGGGCGGCGGAGGCCCTGCTTGTCGTCCCCCTGCGCGCTGTGGCGCCCGAGATCCCGGAGCCCCCGCCGGAGGAAACCGGTGGCGACCAGCTGGGGATGGAGAGGGAGGAGGACGACGTCGTCGACCGGGAGAGGAAGGCGGCACCGCCATCATCGACAGGGGCGGACCAAGGCAGCCGGCCTAGCGCGCCGCCCGTGCAACCGGCTGGGGGCGAGCCGGCTGCGAGGGCAGACCTTGTGGTCCGGTCGCCACCGCGCCAGCGCGCACGGAAGGCGACGTCGACGCCGGACCCGCAGAAGGCCGCGGGCTCTAGCTCGTCGGTCCAGGATCTGGAGACGGCCAGCGCTAGCTCGGGGTGGACGCCGGGTGGTGGGACGGCCGTGCTGAACGTGGTGGCGCAAGAAGTCCGGAACTGGCTTCAATCCCAGGCCGCCATGCTGAGGCAGTATAATCAAGAGTTCCTCGCGACACGGACGGCCATTCGGGTGAGTCTTCCCGCTTTTTTGTTCCTTGTTCTTGATTTCTTCCGTGGGGGCGCGTCAGCGCACCCACTGGGTGTAGTCCCCGAGTTCCGAGTCGGCTGCTGAGCAGGCGGCTTGGAACTTCTTAGTAGACTTCGATTGCTATCTTGTTCTTATTCGCTCCTCTGTCCTTTTTGTAGGACTATCACAACCTCTGCGCGGCTACCTTCAACTCCCAGGTCCGGGAGCTGAACCAGAAGACCACTGATCTGACTGAGAGCCGGAGTAAGTGGTTCATCTTTTATCTCACGTGGGGGCGCGTCAGCGCACCCACTAGGTGTAGTCCCCGAGATTCGGGCCGACTGCTGAGCAGTCGGGCCGGATCTTTCCTGGCGACTTCTTTCTTATTGCTTTTTTCTTCTTTCCCATATCCGCAGAGGCCAATGCCGACCTGAGGGAACAGTTGGGTGGGGCCCAGACCGCCCTTCACGCCAAGGAAGCCGCGTGCAACGCCTTGGCTCAGGAGCGTGACCGCTTGGTCAAGAAGCTGGCCGACCAGGAGGAGAGCCATAAGGCGGCCCTGAAAGCGGCGCAGGACAGCAAGGCCGCCCTCCAAGCCGAATATGAGACCGAGGCGGTGAGCTGGGCTGAGGCAAGGCAGTCGCTGATCAACGGCTATGGCCAGATCGAAGATTTGGTTGACGGTAGGATGCCTTCTTCTTCCTTCCTTTGCTTGCCGCCTGCCATTTGGTCCATTATTTGACTTTGTGTTTGTTTTTTTTGTGCAGAGTACTTCCCTGGTTACTCCGTTGCTGCCAACCAAGTCGTCAAGGCCCACCGCGAGGCGCAAAGGCAGGCTGGTGCTGAAATTGCGCCGGATGCTCGCCGGTCGCTTGAGGAGCAGCTTCTGGCGATCCAAGCCCGCCTCCAGCCGGCTCACCGCATGCTCCGCCGTCTTCAGCGCGTTGGGGTGCAAGTGGTGGCTGCCCTCTGGCCCGACGAGGTGGTTCCCCGTACCCCCAGTCAGACTGCCGACTGGCTGGAGGTAGCGGTTGGCCGCTTCAAGGCCTGGAAAGCTTCTGCAGCTCGGTCAGGCGCCAGGCGGGCGCTGGAGTTCGTCAAGGCTTGGTATCCTGAGCTGAATTTGGACCAGCTGGCCACCTGGTGGCAGGAGGCCGATGAGGAGCTGGAGGCGGTGCGGCCGGCTATCATCCAGTGTGCCTCGGCGATCGCCGACTACACCGACACTAGTGACTTTGCCCCTGAGGTGGATGATGATGGCATTGCTCAGCCGGAGTAGTGGTTTGGGCTAAACCCAGCGGATGGTGAGGACTCGGCGGAGGAGATCGACTCCAGCGACGAGGGTGAAGAGGAAGAGGGAGAGGATGGTGAAGACGCCGTGCCAGACGGTGGAGCAACCGGCCAGCCTCAGCTTGATCGTGCCTCCAGCAACGAGCCGCGTGCGATCGCGCCACCTGGAGCCGGTGATGATCAAGCCGAGACTCACCAGCCGGCCACTCCTCCAGCCAGCATTGCCGTCTCCACTGACCTGCCTGGCTCGCCTGTTGCACCTTTAGCCTGATCTGCCGCCTTTGCATTCCTGTTTATTACTCTTTGAACAGTATTTGTTAAGTTTGCGCAGTTCCACCCACTAGGGGTGTATCCAAACTATGTTGAATGCCGGCCTTTTGAAGGCCTTTTGTGTAAATATAATCATGCATGTGCTTGGCTTCCGATTGTATTTGCTTTTCATCTTTTTGGTTGTTTCCTTTGCCGCCCTCCCTTGGTCGCCGCCTTCCCAGCCGGACAGCTGCTCTGCAGTCTGTGGCTGGGGAAGGGCTTGGCCGTTTGGAAGGGCAAGTACTCTAGCTTTCTTAGATTGTAGCAAGGTGAATGGGAAGCCGGCCAGCCGGCTGTTCTGACAGCCGGTTGGCGGGGTGAGAGGCCGGCTCTGTGTTATATAAGTTCGTTAGTCCTTAGCCATTTTTCGTGTGGGCATCCTTTCCTGCCTTTGACTCTTGCCAGTCGGACAGTCGATTCTTCGAGCTGCGACTTTCAACAAGAGATGGCTTGGGTGCCAGCACACTACTTGTCTGACTGCAGGTAGAACTTTTAATATAACTCAAGGCGCGTCCCCGGGCCGACTGATCGAACCCGGTGCCGGACAAAAAAAAACAAATGTGGTAATACATTCATAGGTATGACACTCGTCATACATAGATAAAAGAGGGTAGTCTGCGAGTGCTCCTCGGGGGGCGTGTTGTCTTGTACTTAATACAAAAGGTAGCATGGTACATACTGCTTTTAACTGTAAAATCTTCGGAGGAGATTGGCGTTCCATGGTCGTTCCGACTCCTTGCCGGAATCATCTCTCTTGCGTGCCTTCGGCTTCTGTGCGTCTATCAGGTAGTAGGAGTCGTTGCCCAGGGCCTTGCTGATGACGAAGGGGCCTTCCCAACGGGCCGAGAGCTTGTGCTGGCCGGCTGTTCGCTGGATAGCCGGAGCACAAGATCGCCTTCTTGAAAGGATCTTGGCTTGACCTTCCGGTTGTGCTAACAGCGCAAACCCTGCTGGTAGATGGCGGACCGGCTGAGTGCTAACAGCCGGCCCTCTTCCAGCAGGTCAACGCCGTCTTCTCGCGCTTCCTTGGCCTCCGCCTCCGTGTACATGGTGACCCGAGGTGAGTCGAACTCAATGTCAGTTGGGATGACAGCCTCGGCACCATATACAAGGAAGAAAGGGGTGAAGCCGGTTGACTTGTTCGGGGTAGTACGCAGACTCCAGAGGACGGCCGGCAGCTCGTCGAGCCAGCAGCCGGCCGAATGCTCTAGTGGTACGACCAGTCGGGGTTTGATGCCGGAGAGGATGAGGCCGTTTGCTCGCTCGAGTTGGCCGTTTGACTGCGGGTGGGCAACGGACGCTAAGTCCAGTCGGGTGCCCTGTGTCGCGCAGAAACATGCCAGTGCTCCTTTGGCAAAATTCGTGCCATTGTCGGTGATGATGTTGTGTGGTACACCATACCGGGTGGTGATCTCTGCGATGAATGTCACGGCAGTCGGCCCGTTCAGCTTCTTGATTGGCTTCGCTTCAATCCACTTGGTGAATTTGTCCACGGCGACAAGCAGATGTGTCATGCCGCCGCGCACCGTATTGAATGGGCCCACCATATCCAATCCCCAGACGGCAAAGGGCCAGGTGAGGGGGATGGTCTTGAGTGCAGAAGCCGGCATGTGTTGCTTGGAACTTAAGACTTGGCACCCTTTGCAGCATTTGACTAATTCCTTGGCGTCTTCCAAAGCAGTCGGCTAGAAGAACCCATGACAGAAAGCTTTGGCGACAAGTGACCTTGAGGCCGCGTGGTGGCCGCATTCGCCTTGGTGGATGTCCTTGAGGATTGCTATGCCCTTCTCTGGCTCGACGCAGCGCTGGAAGACTCCAGTGATGCTGCGCCTAACGAGTTCTCTGTTTATTATTGTGTATCCTCCGGCTCGACGTTGAACTTGTCTTGCCGAGATCTCGTCAGTCGGTAGCTCTCTATTTACCAGGAAGTTGAGGATGGGTTGGGCCCATGATGGAGTATGACTTCTTCTATTGCCAATACGGCTACTGCGACCAGGGTGGGTGGTTTGGGTGGTGAAGAGTTGGAGTCGGCCACCGCCTGTTGTGTCGTTGCAGTCCCCGGGCCGACCGCCTGTCGAAGTCCCCGAGCCGCCTGCTGGGTTCCCCAAGTCAGATCCGACTGCATCAGGGGCAGGCGGTACAAAGATGGAGTCTGATTCTGGAGACGGCTTGACAGACGGTTCGAGGAGGCGTTGGAGAGAGACGCCGGTTGGTATAGCTTGTCGGGTGGAGCCGATTCGTGCCAGGGCATCTGCCTGCTCGTTGTCGGCCCGTGGCACGTGGAGGATCTCGCATCCTTCAAAGTATCCGCTGATTTGCTGAACGAGGAATCGGTAGCTCGCCATGTTTGCGTCCTTGGCGTCCCAGTCGCCGGATGATTGTTGGACTACCAAATCCGAGTCGCCATAGCACAGGATCCGGCGGATGCCGAGCTCTTTGGCTAGCCAGAGCCCGTGTATGAGCGCCTCGTACTCGGCCACATTGTTGGAGGCGGCAAAATGAATTTGCAATGTGTATCTGAGTTTGTCGCCCTTGGGAGAGGTGAGGACGATGCCGGCTCCCAAGCCGGTGCACATCTTGGATCCATCGAAATGCATCCGCCAATGAGTGGAGTCGGGAGCCGGCGCTAGGTACTGGGTCTCGGCCCAGTTGACAAGGAAGTCGGCCAATGCTTGGGACTTGATGGCGGTGCGAGTCTGGTAGAAGATCGTGTAAGGAGCCAGCGCAATGGCCCACTTGGCCACCCGGCCGGATGCATCCCGGCTGCCTATGATCTCGGCAAGCGGGGCAGTACATACGACCGTGATGGGATGCTCTTGAAAGTAGGGCTTCAGCTTCTTGGCAGCAAAGTATACTCCATAGCACATCTTCTGGTAGTGCGGGTAGTTTTGCTTCGAGGTGGACAGTACTTCGCTCAAATAATACACCGGCCTCTGGACTAACTGAGCCCGGCCTTCTTCTGGGCGTTGGACCACAATAACTGTGCTGACCACTCGGCTAGTCACGGCAATGTAAAGGAGCATGGGCTCTTTCTCAGTCGGCGCCGCCAAGACAGGTGGCGTGGTCAGCATCTTCTTCAACTCGTTGAAAGCTTGGTCTGCTTGGTCGTTCCACTCGAAGTGGGTGGACTTTTTCATGAGTCGGTACAGTGGGAGAGCCTTCTCTCCTAGCCGGCAGATGAAGCAGTTCAGGGAGGCCAGGCACCCGGTAAACTTTTGGACGTCTCGCAGCTTGGTAGGAAACTCCATTCTCTCTATGACCTTGATCTTCACTGGGTTGCACTCGATGTCGCGTTCGGAGACCAAGAAGCCTAGAAGCTGGCCGGCTGGTACTCCGAACACGCATTTCTCAGGGTTGAGCTTGATCTGAAACCGGCGCAAGTTGTCAAATGTTTCTCTGAGGTCTTCCAGCAGGGTGCCGCGCTTCTCCGTCTTCACCACAATATCGTCTACATAGACGTGGGCATTTCTGCCGAGTTGCTTGAGGAGGCATTTCTGCATGCAACGCTGAAAAGTGGCACCGGCATTTCTCAAGCCTAATGTCATAGTCAGGTAGCAGAAAGCTCCGAATGGTGTGATGAAGGCGGTCTTCAGGCGGTCGGCTGGATCCAACTTGATCTGATGGTAGCCTGAGTAAGCATCCAAGAAACTCAATAGCTCGCATCCGGCTGTGGAGTATATCACTTGATCGATTCGAGGTAAGGCAAACGGATCTTTGGGTCAGGCTTTGTTGAGGATGGTGTAATCTATACACATGCGCCATTTATAGTTTTTCTTCAATACAAGGACCGGGTTGGCAAGCCACTCTGGAAAAAAACACCTCCATAATGAAGCCGGCTGCCAGAAGCCGGGCTATCTCTTCTCCTACGATCCTTCTCTTTTCCTCCGACAGTCGGTGGAGGGGTTGTTTGACTGGTTTTGCGTCTGCTCGGACGTGTAGCTTGTGATCGGCGAAATCCTTCGGAACACCCGGCATGTCCTTTGGGGACCATGCAAAGATGTCCCGATTCTCACGGAGGAAATCGACGAGCTCGCCTTCCTATTTGCTATCCAGGTTTGCTCCAATGACGGCAAATCTCTCCGGGTTCTCTGGGTCCAGAGGTATCTTCTTTGTTTCCTTGGCCGGCTGGAAGGAGCCTTGAGCATCATATTCCTTGGGGTCTGGGGACAGGGCCGGCTGCTTGCTAGCCATGGCCATGACTCGGTCCAGCATCTTTTTTTCTTCGGCAATCACGAGGGACTTGGCCAGCCGGCTGCTGGCTACAGCACACTCAGAGGATTTCTTGTAGTCTCCGGCTATGGTGATGATCCCCTTCAAACTTGGCATCTTCATCTTGAGGTAGGCGTAGTGGGGCACAACCATGAACTTGGCCAGGGCAGGTCGGCCAAGCAACATGTGGTAAGGGCTCTCTAGATCCACCACTTCAAGCGAGACTGCTTCTCGGCGGAAGTGATCCTTGTCTCCGAAGAGAACATCCATCTTGATCTTGCCGATTGGTGAGCAGGACAGGCCGGGTACGATGCCATGGAACACAGTCCGGCTTGGCATGAGTTGCTTCGTCTTGATGTTCAGCTTCTCCATGGTGTCGCGGTACAGTATGTTGATGCTGCCCCCACCGTCAATAAGTACACGGGAGAAACGGGCAGCTCGCCTTTCTGTCGCGAGGGTGGCGTCTAACACCAATGCATAAAAGCCGAGAGACGGCATCACCTTTGGGTGATCGGCCCGGCTCCAGCTGATGGGCTTCTCAGACCAATGCATAAACTCTGGGTTGTTAGAGGCGACCGCGTTGACTTCTTGGTGTTGTCGGCGCCGACTGCGCCTGTCTTCAGTTTGGCTTGTAAAGACGACGTAGGCGGCGTGCTCGTCCGGGAACTCGTCTTGAATGGCTCCGACTGCTGGTTGAGCAGCCGGCTGTTGAGGGGCTGGAGGTGGCGGGCCAGCAGGTGGAGGCGGCACCGGCCCTTCGCCTTTGGAGATCCGCGTGAGCCAATGACACTTCCGAGTCATGTGGTTGGACGGCTTCGCGCCGCTGTGGAACTTGCAGGGGGCATCAAGGGTTTGCTCGTAGGAGAAAGCCGGCTGCCAAGCCGGCCTGCCGCCCTTCTGCTTCTTGGGAAGGGGCCGCTCTTCAGGTTGTTCGTCTTCGACTGTGGCTACTTGCCGACTGGTGGAAGGCGGCATAGGGGCCTTGCGCTTGTTGTCGTTCTGGTAAGGGCGTTGATTGAAGTCACCAGCCGGCGTCTTGGGAGCCGGAGCGAGCACCTTTCCAGAGGCATCCACTCGAAGCTCGGTCTTCATTGAAGAGTCGGCCGTGGCGTACTTGTCTGCTATTATCAGCAGCTCGTCGAGGGTAGTCGGCTCGTCGCAGAGGAACCGGTGCTTGAGGAGGGTGCCCTCTCGGCACCCGGCGGTGAAGTACTCTATGGCTTGAACCTCGTGCACCCCTTCGCAGGAGTTGCGGAGCTCGGCCCAACGCGTGAGGTAGTCGCGAGTTGATTCGCTGGGCCCTTGGACGCACAAGGAGAGCTGGCGGGGCTTGGGAGGCCGCTTGTACATGCCGGTGAAATTGCGGATGAAGACTTCCGTGAAGTCTAGCCAGCTGTTGATGCTATAGGGCTTGAGGCTGTTCAACCAAGTGCGTGCCGTGCCTTGAAGCATGAGCGGGACATACTTCACGGCAACGCGCCTGTTGCCGTTCTCTATGCGGACTGCGGTGGAGTAATCGATCAACTAGTCTTCCGGCTTCACGGAGTCGTTGTATTTTGGCGTGTCTCTTGGGAGCGAGAACCCTTTGGGGAAGCGTTCGTCGCGGATGCGGGGGCCAAAGCAAGGTGGGCCGACATCGTCTTCTTCTTCTAGCGCCAGGGATCGCGCTAGGCGGTTGATCCGGTGGCGGGCGTCATTCTCGCCGACTCCTTCGCGGTAGCCTAGTCGGTCGCCGAGAGTCGGATGCGTAATAGGCGGCGGGGTGGGATATCTCTCCCCACGAGGCGGGGGAGGAGGCGGATCGCCTCGTCATTCCACAGCTCGGGGGCGGCCTTCTGTATCGCGCTCGATGGTGAGCCGAGTCCGACTGCGGCTAGCAGCCGGCTCCTTGTCTTTTCTCGCGCGGGCGCCGTCTGCAGTCGGCGTCCGGGATGTCGCATCGTGCTCTTGGCGTGGGGGAGGACTTTCAGCGCGGGCGCTGACTTCATGCCACTCTGCAGCCGCGTCGATCAGCTGCTGGATGCGTCTAGTCATGTAGGGGAGCTCCTCGGCCCCCAGCCCGTTCAGCTCGTCTACGGCCGCCTGAGCGGCACGCAGGTTCTCGAGTGGCATGGCGTAGACTGGGCGGTCTGCTCCCAGCATGCTGGCGATGGCCGCGCCGCGCTTCTTGACGATGCCGGCTCGGCTCGGCCCGCCAAGAGGCGGCGTACCAAAGGCGGCGCGGTCGACTTCGCGCTGGTGAGCCTCCGTGAGGCGTCTCATGGATGCTATCTTCTGGCCCTCCGCGATGAGGGCGAGGCGGCGTGCCTCGAGTGTCTCGGCGTCGGCGTCGGCCGGGATGGGGCGGACAAGTCGTGTAGCGCCGCTTGTAGGGCGTCGTGGGCGTTCTCGCCCGAGGCGGCGCTGTGGCTGATGACCAGCACCTCGGTGACAGCGCTGCTGCCACTGTCGGCTCGAGGAAGAGGGTCGTCGATGATCACCATGTTGGTGGGGAAGGCGTCAAGCGATGCCGTGTCGGAGTCGACAAGCATCGGGTCGGTGGAGCCGACCGACTCCAGGTCCACAACAAGCTCGCTGGAGACGTGAAGCTAGTCGAGGAGGCTGACGAGGCGGCTCTCGGGGCAGTCTGTGCTTGTGTCGGATGCAGGCTCGTCGGAGATGCGAGCCTCGCCAAGAAGATCGGCGAGGCAGCTCACCGCGCAGGCGTCATCGACGCATTGCAGCGCGTCAGGGCAAGTGCCATCGGGCGTGCCGGGCTGGCTACGCCCGCTGGGAAGAAAAAGGGTTCCCGTCCAGAACAGGTCTCTGGACGACGGTGCACCTGGCCCCACGGTGGGCGCAAAATGTCGGGTGGTAGGTGCGACATATGCCAACGGGTGGCTTATCATTGTGGGAGCCAGTAAGACATCGCCGGTGCCTGGAAACGGGATAAGGCGAAGACATGCACGCCGGCAAATCTTACCCAGGTTCAGGGCTCTCCGTGGAGATAACACCCCTAGTCCTGCTCTGCGGGGTCTCCGCATGATCACTAGATCAACACAAGTAGCTACAAGTGGCTCCTTGAGCTGTTTGGCTAGAGGAAGAAGAAGGGCAAGGCTAGCTCTCCTTTTCTCTCTTTGTGGCATCTAAAAACTCTAAGAGATCAACCCTTTGCATGGGTGCCCCGGGGGGTTTATATAGGCCTACCCCCAGGGGTACAATGGTAATCCGGCTGGACGCGGCTCGTAGCCGTCAGTGTCTGTATTCGCCGGCTTTTCCGCCGGCCGCTGGGGCCCGCCGACTGGTGGGTCCCGCCGGCTGCCGGCCTCTTGGCCGACAGGCCGGCCCCATCGCCTGGGGGTCTCACCGGCGGCTGGTTACTGTAGCCTCGCTCCTGATGATGAGGGCTTTGCCAATGTAAGCATGGCTACAGTGCCGCCGCCTGGCGGGCTCTCACTGTAGCCTTACCTCGTCTTGTCTCCTTAATGATGCACATACTTCGAGGGAGGGAGGTAGCTGGCTATTGGGAGCCGACTACGCCCCAGGCCGACTGGGGGAGGCTTGGCCGTCTTCAAGCATCTCTCTGGCTGAAGGGGCCCGCCGCCCACGGGCCGTACTGACAGTCTGTCGTGGGTGGCGTCATGGTCAACATGGCAACAGTGCCGCGCCGGACGGGGGATGGCCGACCCATACGGCGCACTGTGGCCATGCGTGCTCCGGGATTCGGGGGTGGCAGGCTGTACTGTAGCCACGCCCCGTCTCGTCACAGTTATGTGGGTGCAGCCCTTGAGGGTGCAATCTTGGCCGCTTGCCGGGAGCCGGTCTTCTTGCGGCCGGCTTCTGGGAGTTGGTCCTCTTGTGGCCGGCTTCTTGGAGTCAGTCCTCTTGTGGCCGGCTTCTTGGAGCCGGCCATCTTGTGGCTCTCTTTGGGAGGGTTTTTAGGGCCAGGTCGTCTTCCAGTAGTCGGTCCGTGAGATAGCCGGCCAGGGGAAGGCGGCCCTGTGCTTTGGGTGCTTGAAGGCTCGATCGGCCCGATAATTTTTGAAGAGCCAGGGGGAGTCGGTTAGGCTACCCGTGGCCATTTACTCCGACGCCGAAGACCCCGCGGAGCCATCGTTTGAGCAGGACGAGCGGGAGGATGGCCAATGGAGTCCCGAGCATCTCACAGATCATAATGATTCCGAAGACAGTAACTATCTACCTGTCTCCGAAGAGGATGTCAGCCTGGGAGACGACAAATTCATCATCCCAGAGGAACCCCTCGAACGAGAACGCTTTCAGCGACGTCTTATTGCCACAACAAGGAGCCTGAAAACGCAGCGGCGGCGGCTCAAAGCTGAGCAGGACATGCTCAATGACAGATGGAATAAAGTGCTAGACGCTGAAGAGGGATATGGCCGTGAACGCCAAACAAAGAGCTATCCCAAGCGCAAGTTGCTGCCACAACTTGACAACGAGGCCCTTGCGCCAATTCCGTCGAGGCACGATCAGGCCGATCAACTAGACCGACCACCCCGTGGACGGGACAAAGTGGCTAGCAATGTCGTATACCAGCCCGCACCTCCTCACCGTAAAGGAAAGGATATAGCGGCTCAGGGCCATAAGTACGACCTGCGTCAGGACCTGAATAAAAAATCTGAACAGGCCAGATCAATCTACGGATCAAGAGAACCTGTTCCCACACGGGATGGCGGCTATCAAACCAAGCACGCCGAATATAATCAAGTTTGGGGTCAACACCGAACACAGAGGCCGTCTGAACTATGCCACGATATCGCACGATATAGGGGCGCTGCGCACTCGCTGTGCTTTACTAATGAGGTGATGGATCACCAAATTCCGGAAGGGTTTAAACCCATAAACATCAAGGCATATGATGGGACGACGGATCCCACCGTATGGATCGAAGACTTTATTCTTCATATCCACATGGCCCGTGGAGATGACCTCCATGCTATCAAATACTTACCTTTAAAGCTGAAGGGGCCAGCTCGGCACTGGTTGAACAGCCTCCCAGAGAACTCCATTGGAAGCCGGGAAGATTTAGAGGATGCTTTCCGGGCTAACTTTCAGGGGACTTATGTCTGGTCACCGCATGCTGATGATTTAAGTCACATAATCCAGCAACCTGGGAAATCAGCCCGCAAGCTTTGGAATCGGTTCCTAACTAAAAAGAACCAAATCGTCGACTGTCCGGACGCCGAAGCCTTAGCGGCATTCAAACACAGCATCCGGGATGAATTGCTTGCAAGACACCTCGGCCAGGAGAAGTCGAGGACAATGGCAGCCCTTACTACACTTATGACCCGCTTTTGCGCGGGCGAAGACAGCTGGTTGGCTCATAGAAGCAACAGTACCAGCGACCCTGGCACTTCCGAAGTCAGGGATGGCAATGACAAGTCACGATGCAATAAGAACAAGCGTCAAAACAACGCCGGAGAAACAGACGAGACGGCAGTAAACGCCGGATTCAGTGGCTCCAGGCTCGGTCAACGGAAAAAGCCGTTCAAAGGCAACAGAGACAGTCCATCCAGCTTGGACAAGATATTAGTGGGACCTTGCCAGATTCATGGCACCCCTGATAAACCCGCAAACCACACCAACAGAAATTGTTGGGTCTTCAAGCAGGACGACAAGTTAAATGCCGAACACAAGGGGAAAGGACCTCAAAGCGAGGACGAAGACGAGCCTCGTCAACCGAACACTGGGGGGCAGAAGAAATTTCCCCCTGAGGTGAAAACGGTGAATATGATCTACGCCACCCATATCCCCAAGAGGGAGCACAAGCGCGCACTTAGGGGCGTTTACGCCGTAGAGCCCGTCGCCCCCAAATTCAACCCATGGTCAGCTTGTCCAATCACCTTTGATCGTAGGGCTCACCCAACCAGTATCCGTCATGGAGGTTCGGCGGCCCTAGTACTCGATCCTATAATCGATGGATATCATCTTACTCGAGTCCTTATGGATGGCGGCAGTAGTCTAAACTTGATATATCAAGACACCGTCCGCAAGATGGGGATAGACCCGTCAAGAATCAAGCCTAACAGCACTACCTTTAAAGGACTATTAGCCGGCATAGAGGCTCGCTGCACGGGCTCATTAACACTGGAGGTGGTACTCGGCTCTCCAGACAACTTTCAAAGCGAAGAGTTAATCTTCGACATCGCTCCTTTCCGAAGTGGCTATCATGCACTACTTGGCAGAACGGACTTCGCCCACTTTAATGCAGTCCTGCACTATGCTTACCTGAAGCTTAAAATGCCTGGACCGCGCCACGTCATCACGGTCAACGGAAACATGGAGCGCTTCCTCCGTACAGAGGAGGATACTGCGGCCCTGGCAGCCGAAGTTCAAGGCAGCCTATTCAAGCCGAATAATTCATCAGTCTTCAAGACCAAAGACACTGCTAAACGTGTCCGGCCAGCATTACAATGCGGCAGCTCAGAAGAACCTGAGCTTGATTAGCAGTTACGCCTCCACCAACTGCCTTACAAGGTAGTAGCATATGTACCTCGTGTACACAACTACACCCTTAAAATACCTTGGGCAACTGCGGGGGCACACTGCATAGAAACTGTCTGTAGTTCGGCTTGACCCTATTCGGACTTTAAAACATATTTTAATTGAAGGTTCATTAAAAGAACCCACCTTATATATGGTTGTGCAGGGCATTCTTTTTCAGAGTTCCCCTTCCTTTTTCACAGGCGGCCATCAAACCTCTCCCCTTCAAGGACGCGTTACAAAGGAGAAACGGCGCAGACGTGCAGCAGGGCCTCCATCGAGATTTTTCAAATCGCTAATTTTAGGCTCTGTGTAAACCTTTCCCTTCATCACTTTTCTTCTTCTTTTTTGGCATGTAAAATGCCCAAGATGTTATTGGCATTATCTGTAACCACGCGGCTCGCCGTATTAAACAGGGTATAAAAGAAGCAGTTTGGTCCCAATTCGTTTGGAGTTTATCTTATTACCATCTGCGTTCTCTCCCTACCCCAGATTGCCACATGTGCCTCAAATTTGGATTTAATATCGGGGGTTGTACGCGGCCTGGCACACTCCAAAGTCCGAACACCTATAGGGAACTGTTCGGCGTCCCGGATATTGTGTTATATGCATTGGCTCCGAATCATGTCTTGGGTCTATAGTTGGGTTGCCCGGCTCCTGTGCTTACCACCTTACGTTCTGCATTGTTCGGCTAAGGTAGTAAAGGGATAACTAATACGATTGTATTTCTGGTTCATCCGGTCAAGTACCTTAGTAGATAAAGCCGAGAACTGACTGTCATGATAAGCAAGAGTTGGTCGGCGATTCGGCGACTTAGTGTTATACTACAATCCTTAGCGATCTACTCCGTGTTATACGAGGGTTTGGTCCTGGCCCAGCCGCGTAAAGTGGGCACCGTAATCCGGATAGCCGCACATGCACCAGGGGTTAGTACTTAGCCCCAGAAGTCAAGCTCCTATGGCTAAGTGAAAGCAATAAAGCCGTATAGTCCGATTGCCTGGTTCGCTCCGCGGACACCTCCTTTATGGACCAAGACGTTGGGTAAAGAGTGATCACGCGCAACGTCGTACCGAACACCCCTGTAGTATCTACATGGGGGCTGAAGCCGACGACTGGAAACTTTCAGATATAGTAAACAGTCGCACAAGAGGAAAATTCGCTTGAAATATAAGGCGCAAAAATATATACATAGCGGTTCATAAGCATAGTCTTTACAATCCGAATACAATTACTCAAAGGCCACGTCCTTTGAGCACTGGCCCTCTACAATGCGGGCTCCTTCTAGGACGTCATCAAACTACCTCTTCGGCCTCCGATGATCCTTGCCTTCGGGCGGACCGGCGGTCGTCACTTCGGTGGCCTTCATCTTCGCCCAGTGCATCTTGACACGGGCAAACGCCATCAGGGCACCTTCTATACAGGACGAACGCTTCACAGCGTCGACCCGCGGCCTCGCATCGACGAGCCGCTTCACCAATCCAAAGTAGCTACTCGGGATTGGCTCGGCGGGCCAGAGCCGGACTATCAAGTCCTTCATGGCTACACCCGCCATGTTGTGCAGCTCGACCAGCTGCTTCAACTAGTCGTTCAGAGGTACTGGATGTTCTGGTGCAAGGAATTGCGACCAAAACAGCTTCTCCGTGCTATTCCCTCCTGGGCTCTGAAGAATTGGGCGGCATCAGCGATGCTCTTCGGGAGATCCGCAAACGCGCCTGGAGAACTCCACAATCGCGTCAGCGGCAGATACTTCTGACCTCCAAAGATACTCTGCAGAAGAAAGGCCTTACTAGCCGCTGCTACCTCTTGAGCACTGCGTTGGTTTTCCCTTGAAGAGGAAAGGGTGATGCAGCAAAGTAGCGTAAGTAGTTCCCTCAGTTTTGAGAACCAAGGTATCAATCCAGTAGGAGGCCACGCACGAGTCCCTCGCACCTACAAAAACAAATAAATCCTCGCAACCAACGCGATAAGGGGTTGTCAATCCCTACACGGTCACTTACGAGAGTGAGATCTGATAGATATGATAAGATAATATTTTTGGTATTTTTGTGGTAAAGATGCAAAGCAAAAAATAAAAGGCAACGGAAATAACTAAGTGTTGGAGGATTAATATGATGGAAAATAGACCCGGGGCCATAGGTTTCACTAGTGGCTTCTCTCAAGAGCATAAGTATTTTACGGTGGGTGAACAAATTACTGTTGAGCGATTGACAGAATTGAGCATAGTTATGAGAATATCTAGGTATGATCATGTATATAGGCATCACGTCCGAGACAAGTAGACCGACTCCTGCCTGCATCTACTACTATTACTCCACACATCGACCGCTATCCAGCATGCATCTAGAGTATTAAGTTCATAAGAACAGAGTAACGCTTTAAGCAAGATGACATGATGTAGAGGGATAAACTCATGCAATATGATATAAACCCCATCTTATTATCCTCGATGGCAACAATACAATACGTGCCTTGCTGCCCCTACTGTCACTGGGAAAGGACACCGCAAGATTGAACCCAAAGCTAAGCACTTCTCCCATTGCAAGAAAGATCAATCTAGTAGGCCAAACCAAACTGATAATTCGAAGAGACTTGCAAAGATAACCAATCATACATAAAAGAATTCAGAAGATTCAAATATTGTTCATAGATAAACTTGATCATAAACCCACAATTCATCGGTCTCAACAAACACACCGCAAAAGAAGATTCCACCGAATAGATCTCCACAAGAGAGGGGGAGAACATTGTATTGAGATCCAAAAAGAGAGAGAAAGACATCTAGCTAATAACTATGGACCCGAAGGTCTAAGGTAAACTACTCACACATCATCGGAGAGGCTATGGTGTTGATGTAGAAGCCCTCCGTGATCGATGCCCCCTCCGGCGGAGCTCCGGAACAGGCCCCAAGATGGGATCTCACGGGTACAGAAGGTTGCGGCGGTGGAATTAGGTTTCTGGCTCCGTATCTGGTAGTTTGGGGTACGTAGGTATATATAGGAGGAAGGAGTACGTCGGTGGAGCAACATGGGGCCCATGAGGGTGGAGGGCGCGCCCACGGGGTAGGCGCGCCCCCTACCTCGTGGCTTCCTGGTAGCTTTCTTGACGTAGGGTCCAAGTCCTCTGGATCATGTTCATTCCAAAAATCACGTTCCCGAAGGTTTCATTCCGTTTGGACTCTGTTTGATATTCTTTTTCGCGAAACTCTGAAATAGGCAAAAAAACAACAATTCTGGGCTGGGCCTCCGGTTAATAGGTTAGTCCCAAAAATAATATAAAAGTGTATAATAAAGCCCAATAATGTCCAAAACAGAAGAAAATATAGCATGGAGCAATCAAAATTTATAGATACATTGGAGACGTATCAAGCATCCCCAAGCTTAATTCCTGCTCATCCTCGAGTAGGTAAATGATAAAAACAGAATTTTTGATGTGGAATTCTACTTGGCATAATTTCAATGTAATTCTTCTTAATTGTGGTATGAATATTCAGATCCGAAAGATTCAAGATAAAAGTTCAATATTGACATAAAAATAATAATACTTCAAGCATACTAACTAAGCAATTATGTCCTCTCAAAATAACATGGCCAAAGAAAGTTCATCCCTACAAAATCATATAGTTTATTCATGCTCCATTTTCGTCACACAAGAATGTTCTCATCATGCACAACCCCGATGACAAGCCAAGCAATTGTTTCATACTTTAGTAATCTCAAACTTTTTCAACCTTCATGCAATACATGAGCGTGAGTCATGGATATAGCACTATGGGTGGAATAGAATATGATGATGGGGGTTATGTGGAGAAGACAAAAAAAGGAGAAAGTCTCACATCAACGAGGCTAATCAATGAGCTATGGAGATGCCGATCGATTGATGTTAATGCAAGGAGTAGGGATTGCCATGCAACAGATGCACTAGAGCTATAAATATATGAAAGCTCAACAAAAGAAATTAAGTGGGTGTGCATCCAACTTGCTTGCTCACGAAGACCTAGGGCACTTGAGGAGGCCCATTGTTGGAATATACAAGCCAAGTTCTATAATGAAAGTTTCCCACTAGTATATGAAAGTGACAAAACAAGAGACTCTCTATCATGAAGATTCTGGTGCTACTTTGAAGCACAAGTGTGGTAAAAGGATAGTAACATTGTCCCTTCTCTCTTTTTCTCTCATTTTTTTGGCCTTCTCTTTTTTTATGGCCTTTTTGTATTCCTCACTTGGGACAATGCTCTAGAAAATGATGATCATCACACTTCTATTTATTTACAACTCAATGATTACAACTCGATACTAGAACAGAGTATGATTCTATATAAATGCCTCCGGCGGTGTACCGGGATATGCAATGAACCAAGAGTGACATGTATGAAAGAATTATGAACGGTGGCTTTGCCACAAATACTATGTCAACTACATGATCATGCAAAGCAATATGACAATGATGAACGTGTCATGATAAACGGAATGGTGGAAAGTTGCATGGCAATATATCTCGGAATGGCTATGGAAATGCCATAATAGGTAGGTATGGTGGCTGTTTTGAGGAATATATAAGGAGGTTTATGTGTGAAAGAGCGTATCATATCACGGGGTTTGGATGCACCGGCGAAGTTTGCACCAACTCTCAATGTGAGAAAGGGCAATGCACGGTACCGAAGAGGCTAGCAATGATGGACAGGTGAGAGTGCGTATAATCCATGGACTCAACATTAGTCATAAAGAACTCACATACTTATTGCAAAAATCTACAAGTCATCAAAAACCAAGCACTACGCGCATGCTCCAAGGGGGATAGATTGGTAGGAAAAGACCGTCGCTCGTCTCCGACCGCCACTCATAAGGAGGACAATCAAAGAACACCTCATGTTTCAAACTTGTTACATAACGTTTACCATACGTGCATGCTACGGGACTTGCAAACTTCAGCACAAGTATTTCTCAAATTCACAACTACTCAACTAGCACAACTTTAATATCACTATCTCCATGTCTCAAAACAATCATCAAGCATCAAACTTCTCTTAGTATTCAACACACACATAAGAAAGTTTTTACTAATCTTGAATACCTAGCATATTAGGATTATTTAAGCAAATTACCATGCTATTTAAGACTCTCAAAATAATCTAAGTGAAGCATGAGAGATCAATAGTTTCTATAAAACAAATCCACCATCGTGCTCTAAAAGATATAAGTGAAGTACTAGAGCAAAAACCATATAACTCAAAAGATATAAGTGAAGCACATAGAGTATTCTAATAATTTCTGAATCATGTGTGTCTCTCTCAAAAGGTGTGTACAGCAAAGATGATTGTGGTAAACTAAAAAGCAAAGACTCAAATCATACAAGACGCTCCAAGCAAAACACATATCATGTGGTGAATAAAAATATAGCTCCAAGTAAAGTTACCGATGGAAGTAGACGAAAGAGGGGATGCCTTCCGGGGCATCCCCAAGCTTTGGCTTTTTGGTGTCCTTAGATTATCTTGGGGGTGCCATGGGCATCCCCAAGCTTAGGCTCTTGCCACTCCTTGTTCCATAATCCATCAAATCTTTCACCCAAAACTTGAAAACTTCACAACACAAAACTCAGCAGAAAATCTCGTGAGCTCCATTAGCGAAAGAAAAACAAAAGACCACTTCAAGGTACTATAATGAACTCATTATTTATTTATATTGGTGTTAAACCTACTTTATTCCAACTTCTCTATGGTTTATAAACTATTTTACTAGCCATAGATTCATTAAAATAAGCAAACAACACACGAAAAACAGAATCTGTCAAAAACAGAACAGTCTGTAATAATCTGTAACTAACGCAAATTTTTGGAACTCCAAAAAATCAGCCAAAATAGGACGACCTAGACAATTGTTTATTGATCAGCAGCAATTGGAATCAATATTTTATCACGTTCTGGTGATTTTTAACAATTATTTTCGTGAACAGAAAGTTTCTGGAATTTTCTGCAAGATCAAATAACTATCATCCAAGAAGATCCTATAGGTTTAACTTGGCACAAACACTAATTAAAACATAAAAACACATCTAACCAGAGGCTAGATAAAATATTTATTGAATAACAGCAAGTAAAAATATTGGGTTGTCTCCCAACAAGCGCTTTTCTTTAAAGCCTTTTAGCTAGGCATCGATAATTTCGATGATGCTCACATGAAAGACAAGAATTGAAGCACAAAGAGAGCATCATATAGCATGTGAAAAATAAATCTAAGTCTAACATACTTCCTATGCATAGGAATCTTATAGGCAACCAAATTATCAAGGCAAGCAAAATCTAGCATATGCAAGGAAGCGGAAAGAAACAATAGCAATCTCAACATAACGAGAGGTGAATTAGTAACATGAAAATTTCTACAACCATATTTTCCTCTCTCATAATAATTACATGTAGGATCATAAGAAAATTCAAAAAAATAGCTATCACATAACATATCCTCAACACGATCCACATGCATGCGAAGTTGACACTCTTCCAAAATAGTGGGATTAACATTAGCTAAAGTCATGACCTCTCCAAACCCACTTTTATCAAAAATTTCATAAGATTGAACATTCTCCAAATATGTGGGATCTAAAGTTGACACTCTTCCAAACCCACTTTCAATAATATTGCAAACACTATTATCAATCTCATATTCATCATGGGGCTTAAATAAATTTTCAAGATCATAAGAAGAATCACCCCAATCATGATCATTGCAACAAGTAGTAGACATAGCAAAACTAGCATCCCCAATCTTAGGGTTTTGCATATCATTAACACAACTGACATTAATAGAATTTATAATAACATCATTGAAATCATGCTTTTTATTCAAAGATCTATCGTGAATCACTTCATAAAGCACTTCATAACAATTTTCAGATTCACGGATTTCAAGCAAAACCTTATAAAGATAATCTAGTGCACCCAAATCACTAGGAATTGGTTCATCATAATTGGATCTCTTAAAAAGACTAGCAAGGGGATGAGGATCCATATCAATAGATTTTTAGCAAGCAAAGATGCAAGCAAATAGAAGGCACATGGTAACACAAGCAAACAATAGATCTGGCAAGAAAAAGGCAAACGAAAAAAGAAGGCGAATAAAAGGCAAAGGTGAAGTGGGGGAGAGGAAAACGAGAGGCAAATGGCAAATAATGTAATGCGGGAGATAAGGGTTTGTTATGGGTACTTGGTATGTTGACTTTTGCGTAGACTCCCCGGCAACGGCGCCAGAAATCCTTCTTGCTACCTCTTGAGCACTGCGTTGGTTTTCCCTTGAAGAGGAAAGGGTGATGCAGCAAAGTAGCATAAGTATTTCCCTCAGTTTTGAGAACCAAGGTATCAATCCAGTAGGAGGCCATGCATGAGTCCCTCGCACCTACACAAACAAATAAATCCTCGCAACCAACGCGATAAGGGGTTGTCAATCCCTACACGGTCACTTACGAGAGTGAGATCTGATAGATATGATAAGATAATATTTTTGGTATTTTTGTGATAAAGATGCAAAGCAAAAATAAAAGGCAACGGAAATAACTAAGTGTTGGAAGATTAATATGATGGAAAATAGACCCGAGGCCATAGGTTTCACTAGTGGCTTCTCTCAAGAGCATAAGTATTTTACGGTGGGTGAACAAATTATTGTTGAGCAATTGACAGAATTGAGCATAGTTATGAGAATATCTAGGTATGATCATGTATATAGGCATGACGTCCGAGACAAGTAGACCGGCTCCTGCCTGCATCTACTACTATTACTCCACACATCGACCGCTATCCAGCATGCATCTAGAGTATTAAGTTCATAAGAACAGGGTAACGCTTTAAGCAAGATGACATGATGTAGAGGGATAAACTCATGCAATATGATATAAACCCCATCTTGTTATCCTCGATGGCAACAATACAATACGTGCCTTGCTGCCCCTACTGTCACTGGGAAAGGACACCGCAAGATTGAACCCAAAGCTAAGCACTTCTCCCATTGCAAGAAAGATCAATCTAGTAGGCCAAACCAAACTGATAATTCGAAGAGACTTGCAAAGATAACCAATCATACATAAAAGAATTCAGAAGATTCAAATATTGTTCATAGATAAACTTGATCATAAACCCACAATTCATCGGTCTCAACAAACACACTGCAAAAGAAGATTCCATCGAATAGATCTCCACAAGAGAGGGGGAGAACATTGCATTGAGATCCAAAAAGAGAGAGAAAGTCATCTAGCTAATAACTATGGACTCAAAGGTCTGAGGTAAACTACTCACACATCATCGGAGAGGCTATGGTGTTGATGTAGAAGCCCTCCGTGATCGATGCCCCCTCCGGCGGAGCTCCGGAACAGGCCCCAAGATGGGATCTCTCGGGTACAGAAGGATGCGGCGGTGGAATTAGGTTTTTGGCTCCGTATCTGGTAGTTTGGGGGTACATAGGTATATATAGGAGGAAGGAGTACGTCGGTGGAGCAACGTGGGGCCCATGAGGGTGGAGGGCACGCCCAGGGGGGTAGGCACGCCCCCCTACCTCGTGGCTTCCTGGTAGCTTTCTTGATGTAGGGTCCAAGTCCTCTAGATCATGTTCGTTCCGAAAATCACGTTCCCGAAGGTTTCCTTCCGTTTGGAATCCGTTTGATATTCTTTTTCTGCGAAACTCTGAAATAGGCAAAAAAACAGCAATTTTGGGCTGGGCCTCCAGTTAATAGGTTAGTCCCAAAAATAATATAAAAGTGTATAATAAAGCCCAATAATGTCCAAAACAGAAGAAAATATAGCATGGAGCAATCAAAAATTATAGATACGTTGGAGACGTATCAGCCGCTATCTGCCGCGCCTGTTTGATATTCTCGCGAGCACTGTGAGACTCGATCCGCGCCTTCTTGGCAGCATTGACAGCTTTGTTGAGTTTGGATGCTTGATCTGAAGTCTTTTGCTCCAGCACCTCGCACTTGCGAGTAGCATCTCGCAACTTTTGTTCGACTTCGGTCACCCGCGACTCATGTTGTCAGCAGGAGACCTGTTCGGCTTCCAGCTCGGCAGCCGCTTGTCAGCGGCTGCTTTGTTCATCTTGGCCTCCTTCTTGGCCTGTGCAAGAGCGCCTTTGAGGGTCTCGACCTCAGCTGCGCCAACTATGACATAATCACACTGCACAATAAGTTCTACTCTTACAATCAAACACATCGTCTTTTGACATAATAATTTTCAAATTCCGCATACCTTGCGTTTCATCAAACCGCTTGTTAACGCGGTCGAGCTCTGCGTCAGCTATTTGAAGCTTCCGATTGAGCTCAGAAACCTCTGCGGCCTGGGTGGATGCTGCTACCAGGGAAGCCTGTTGAAATAAATGACACAGTATGCTCTATTAGCTGGTACTATGTAGATGCTCTGTCCGATTCTCTTTAGAATCAAACAAAGCATCAGGGGCTACTGTCCGTATACAGGTTTGTTATACTATACGAATAAAACGTAAAGTTCTTTCAGAGTATTACGTCGCATACCTCAAAGCCTGTCAGTAGGCTGTTGAAGGCTTCATTCAGTCCTCTTTTGGCAGACCGAATCTTTCCCATAACCGCACCCATCAGGGTGCGGTGTTCCTCCATGATGGAAGCACCTTGCAGTGCTTCCTCCAGCGTGTTCAGCGCCTCCGGATTAATGGAGGACGCCGTTGGAGCTGATGCCCCTCCCCCTATCGTAGGAGGCTGCCTTCCCGATTTCGGAGCCATGCTGGCCCTCGGAACGGTGTTCGGCGGGGAGCTCTGATTGCTTGGGCTCCCCGCCATCGGTTGCCATAGGGACTGTTTCCCCTTGGCAGACGGTGGCCGAGGTGTTGACCTCGGGCACCCTCTCGTCCGCCCCACTCCCACCTCCTCGTGCAGCAGACACCCACTCGGAAGTCACCTCGGTGTTCCCTAGTTTGATGGGCGGTTGAGCCTGCGGCGGTGTGTCACTCTCCGCCATGTCAGTTGGTAGAGAGCTCCCTGACGATAATGGTGTGCTGGGGAGTGTGAGGGGAGGACTGCAAAACAACAAATAGAATTGCTTACGCAATGATAACAAACTGACCAAAGATAACAGCAAAAGTCCGAACACTTACAATTCGGCCAGGGGCTTGCTCCTGGGTTGCTTTCGGAAATCAGCTCCAGACTCCGAGTCCGAGCTGTCCGGGAGATTCAGTTTCCTCCTGGGCGCCCCCTTTCCCGCTTTTTCGGTGGCCGCCCTCTTCCTCCCCTTTCCCTTGAAGGGGGAGTTGCTTTCCTCCTCCTCCTCTTCGTCTTCGGAGGAGTAGTAGTCGGTCTCTCCGGACACAGTATCCGAAGGACCCTTAGGGCGGGGGCCGCCCTTGACCTCCTTGACCTTCTTCTTAGCCTTCTTCTCCGGCGCCTTGTACGGCGCCGGAACCAGCATCGCTGTCAGTTGGGGCATGGCTGGGTTTTCGGGCAACGGAGTCGGACAGTTGATCCGCTCCGCTTTCTTTGTCTAGGCCTGAATAGAACGTAAGAGTTCTAACTCCTGTTATAATTGAAATATGGACAGGATACATGTTCAGTAAGATTATGCTTACCTCTGAAGCCGAGGCCACGCTGTTGAACCTCTTGTCTTCGGTCTCCTCAGGCCACCCCTTCTGGGCCTTGAAAAGCTGCTTCCAAATGTCTTCGTGCGTAGTGCCGAAGAAGCGCTTCAGGGTCCGTGGCTCTTCTGGATTGAACTCCCATAAACAGGAGGCTCGGAGTTGGCAGGGAAGAGTGCGGCGGAAGAGCATCACCTGTATCATGTCAGTGAGGTGGGTGCCCTTCGCCATCATGCTGGAAATGCGGTTTTGGAGCGTCTTCACCTCCGTCTAAGACCCCCAATCAAGGCCCTTGGCGGTCCATGAGGTAAGCCTCTCTGGGGGGTCCGGATCTGAGTTCAGGCATAGCTGCCCACTTGGCATCGCGGGGTTTGGTGATATAGAACCACTCCTGCTGCCATATCTTGTTGGTCTCCACAAAAGCCCCTTTGGGCCAGGCTGCATTTGGGAGCTTGCTCACCATAGCTCCCCCGCAGTCCGCGTGCTGCCCGTCGACCACCTTCGGCTTCAGATTGAAGGTTTTGAGCCATAAGCCGAAGTGTGGGAGGATGCGGAGGAAAGCCTCACACACGACTATAAAAGCCAATATGTGGACGATAGAATTCGGGGCCAGATCATGAAAATCTAGCCCATAGAACAATATGAGACCCCGAACAAAGGGGTGAAGCGGAAATCCCAGCCCCGGGGTAAAATGAGGGAGGAACACAACCCTCTCGCTAGGCTCAGGGATGGGGATCACCTAATCCTCATCTAGGATCCGGTGCGCTATGTTGTCGGCGAGGTAGCCTGCGCTCCGGAGACCCTTCACATTCTTCTCCGTGACGGTGGAGGCCTCCCACTTGCCCTTGGAGCCAGATCTAGCCATTGCTGGAGAAGGAGGCGGTGGTGGAGGAGATTGGAGTTGCGGGCGCTGGGGCTAAGAGATTGGGAAGCAGGGGCTTGAGGAAGAAAGGGAAAGGATTTGTGTCCTTTTATAGGCAGTAAATACCAAGCGCCCCCCCCCCCACTCGAGCCGTAAAACTCGCCTGTTCCCAACATAATCGTGCGTAAGGTGCGGTTGGGTTCCCCAAGTCATATTGATGGGGATCCCACGATAAGCAGACACGATCTCTGCTTCGATAAGACGCGCCAATAGAGGTTGTGCCTCAGAACGCGAAACCAGAGTCAAGGAAACGGTTCAAAATATTAAAGGATCAAACGTGATGTTTCACTGGAAAGTTGTCAATAAAGACACAGTGTTTGTTTCGACACCTTGCCTTCATGGCTAAGGATTGTGCTAATCATGCAGAGTCGGACATAGTTCCTTTATGCAGGAAATAAACTTCATATGTTCAGAAGGAGGAACCGGCCTTACGATGCTGAAGACAGTACACGTGTTGGACTCATCATCATCAAAGACTGGTTCAGGGCTACTGAGGGAGTCCTGGATTAAGGGGTCCTCGGGTGGCCGGACTACTCGTTATGGGCTGGACTGGTGGGCCGTGAAGATCACCACAGAAGATTATCTCTCGTATCCAGATAGGACTCCTATGTGTATAGAATGGCAGGTTTAAAGTTCGGGTGTAATGTTTCCTTCCTCTGCAAGATGATTGTGTACAACCCTAGGCCCCTCCGGTGCATATATAAACCGAGGGGTTTAGTCCGTAGGGGCAGAATCACAATTACCATAGGCTAGGCTTCTAGGGCTTAGCCACATCGATCTCGAGGTAGATCAACTCTTGTAATCCTCATATTCATCAAGATCAATCTAGCAGGAAGTAGGGTATTACCTCCGTTAAGAGGGCCCGAACCTGGGTAAACATCGTGTCCTTGTTTCCCCCTGTTACCATAGATCCTCATATGCACAGTTCGGGACCCCCTACCCGAGATCCGCCGGTTTTGACACTGACAAGCCCCTTAAGGTGGAAGATGCACTTGACGATCCGGATTGGATAGATGCCATGCATGAAGAACTCAACAACTTCACCCGCAACAAAGTATGGACCCTTGTGGAAAGATCCAAAGAGCATCATAATTTCATTGGAACAAAGTGGATCTTCAAGAACAAACAAGATGAACGCGGACAAGTAATAAGAAACAAGGCAAGGTTAGTGGCACAAGGTTTCACCCAAGTTGAAGGTTTGGACTTTGGTGAAATTTTTGCCCCCGTCGCCCGTCTTGAATCCATTCGCATCTTGCTTGCTTATGCATCTCATCATGATTTTAAATTATATTAAATGGATGTGAAGAGTGCATTTCTTAATGGTCCTCTTAAGGAGTTGGTGTATGTCAAGAAACCTCCCGGTTTCGAAGACCCCGATCACCCCTCTCACGTTTATGAACTCCATAAGGCACTCTATGGACTCAAACAAGCACCTTGTGCTTGGTATGATCACCTTACGGCGTTCCTAAGCGAGAAGGTGTTCCAGATTGGGGTAATAGATTCCACTCTCTTCACAAAGATGGTAAAAGTAGAGTTGTTTGTTTGCCAAATATATGTTGATGATATTATCTTTGGGTCCACTAACCATGCTATTAATGTTGAGTTTGAGAATCTTATGACTAAGGAATTTGCTATGAGCATGATGGGAGAGTTGAAGTTCTTCCTCGGTTTTCAAGTGAAGCAATTGAGAGGAGGAACCTTCATCAACCAATCTCGTTATATTCAAGACATGCTCAAGAGGTTCAAAATGCAAGATGTCAAGCCAATGAAGACACCCATGGCCACAAATGGCCAACTTCATCTTGATCCCAATGGTAAAGAAGTGGATCAAAAGATATATCGCTCCATGATCAGTTCCTTGCTTTACCTTTGTGCATCTAGACCAGATATTATGTTGAGTGTGTGTATGTGTGCAAGATTTCAATCCGCTCCTAAGGAGGGCCACTATTCGGCAGTGAAAAGAATCCTTCGATATTTGGTTCATACCCAAAAATTGGGCCTTTGGTATCCCAAAGGATCATCTTTTGAGTTAATGGGATACTCGAATTCGGATTGGGCCGGAGACAAGTTTGACCGCAAGTCCACTTCCGGTTCATGTCAATTCCTAGGGAGATCGTTGGTAAGTTGGTCTTCAAAGAAGCAAAATTGTATATCCCTCTCGACGGCCGAAGCTGAGTACATTGCCGCCGGAAGTTGTGCCCTCAGTTATTATGGATGAGGCAAACGTTGATGGATTATGGTGTCAAATGTGACAAAGTGCCTCTTTGGTGCGACAATGAAAGTGCAATCAAGATCGCCGAGAACCCAGTTCAACACAACAAGACCAAGCATATTGAGATTCATCATCACTACATTACGGATCATGTGGCCAAGGGAAACATTGAACTACTCCATGTCAACACCGAGAATCAACTAGTCGATATCTTCACCAAGCCACTTGAAGAAGCAAGATTCCGCGAGTTAAGGCATGAGCTAAATATCATGGATATAAGTAACTGTTGGGAAACGTAGCATGCAATTTCAAAAAAATTCCTACGCTCACGCAAGATCTATCTAGGAGATTCATAGCAAGGAGAGGGGGAGAGTGTGTCTACGTACCCTCGTAGACCGAAAGCGGAAGCGTTTGACAACGCGGTTGATGTAGTCGAACTTCTTCTCGTTCCGACCGATCAAGTACCGAACGTACGGCACCTCCGAGTTCTGCACACGTTTGGCTCGATGAAGTCCCTCGAACTCTTGATCTAGCAAAGTGTCGAGGAAGTAGATGAGTTCTGTCAGCACGACGGCGTGGTGACGGTGATGGTCAAGTGATCCGCGCAGGGCTTCGCCTAAGCACCGCGAATATATGACCGAGGGTGTAATCTGTGGAGGGGGCGCCGCACACGGCTAACAGATGTTGTTATGTGTTCTACGCGCCGCCTCCCCATGTATATATAGGTGGGAGAGGGAGGGGGGCAGCAAGGGGGTGCCCCAAGTAGGAGGAATCCTACTTGGGAGCCTCCCCAATTTGGCATCCCCCCTTCCATAAGTTCCGGAGGGCGGAGGAAGGAGGAGGGAACGAAGGGGGAGGCCGAATCCCTCCCCTTCCTTCTATCTTCCCCTCTTTCCTTCTCCTCTGGTTCGGCCTATATGGGGGGCGCAGCAGCCCCTGCTGGCTGCTGTGTTTCCCCTTTTGGCCCATTAGGCCCATATCTTTTGCCGGGGGTGCCCGGAACCCCTTTCGGTGACCCGATATGTACCTGGTACCCTCTAGAACACTTCCAGTGTCCGAATACTATCGTCCTATATATCAATCTTTACCTCTCGACCATTTCAAGACTCCTCGTCATGTCAGTGATCTCATCCAGGACTCCGAACAACATTCGGTCACCAAATCACATAACTCATATAATGTAAAATCGTCATCGAACGTTAAGCGTGCGGACCCTACGGGTTCGAGAACTATGTAGACATGATCGAGACACCTCTCCGGTCAATAACCAATAGCAGAACCTAGATGCTCATATTGGCTCCTACATATTCTATGAAGATCTTTATCGGTCGAACCGTTATGACAACATACACAATTCCCTTTGTCCGTCGGTACGTTACTTGCCCGAGATTCGATCGTCGGTATCTTCATACCTAGTTCAATATCGTTACCGGCAATTCTCTTTACTTGTTTCGTAATAAATTATCCTGCAACAAACTCATTAGTCACTTTGCTTGCAAGGCTTCTTATGATGTGTATTACCGAGAGGGCCCAGAGATACCTCTCCTATACTCGAAGTGACAAATCCTAATCTCGATATATGCCAACCCAACAAACACCTTTGGAGATACCTGTAGAGCATCTTTATAATCACCCAGATACGTTGTGATGTTTGATAGAACACAAGGCATTCCTCTGGTATCCGGGAGTTGCATAATCTCATAGTCGAAGGAATATGTATTTGACATGAAGAAAGCGATAGCAATAAACCTGAACGATCAATATGCTATGCTAATGGATGGGTCTTGTCCATCACATCATTCTCCTAATGATGTGATCCCGTTCATGAAATGACAACACATGTCTATGGTTAGGAAACTTAACCATCTTTGATTAATGAGCTAGTCTAGTAGATGCTTACTAAATGGTGTTTTGTCTATGTATCCACACATGTATAAAGTTTCCGGTTAATACAATTCTAGCATGAATAATAAACATTTATCATGATTTAAGGAAATATCAAATAACAACTTTATTATTGCCTCTAGGGCATATTTCTTTCAGTCTCCCACTTGCACTAGAGTCAATAATCTAGTTCACATCTCCATGTGATTTAGCACCAATGGTTCACATCTTTACGTGACTAACACCCATAGTTCACATCGCCATGTGACTAACACCCAAAGGGTTTTACTAGAGTCAATAATCTAGTTCACATTTCTATGTGATTAACACCCAAAGAGTACTAAGGTGTGATCATGTTTTGCTTGTGAGAGAAGTTTAGTCAACGGGTCTGACACATTCAGATCCGTATGTATTTTGCAAATTTCTATGTCTACAATGCTCTACATGGAGCTACTCTAGCTAATTGCTCCCACGTTCGATACGTATCTAGATTGAGACTTAGAGTCATCTAGATCGGTGTCAAAGCTTGCATCGACATAACTCTTTACGACGAACTCTTTATCACCTCCATATACCGAGAAACATTTCCTTAGTCCTCTTTAAGGTAACTGAGGATAATTTTGACCGCTGTCCAGTGATCTATTCCTGGATCACTATTGTACCCCCTTGCCAAACTCATGGCAAGGTACACAACAGGTTTGGTACACAACATGGCATACTTTATAGAACCTATGGCTGAGGCATAGGGAATGACTTTCATTCTCTCTTTATCTTTTGCCGTGGTCGGGTGTTGAGTCTTTAGTCAAGTTCACACCTTACAATATAGGCAAGAACTCCTTCTTTGACTGATCCATTTTGAACTCCTTCAAAATCTTGTCAAGGTATGTACTCATTGAAAGTCTTATCAAGCGTCTTGATCTATCTCTATAGATCTTGATGCCCAATATCTAAGCAGCTTCACCGAGGTCTTTCATTAAAAAATTCTTATTTAAATATCCTTTTTTGGTATCCAGAAATTCTACATCATTTCTGATCAACAATATGTCATCCACATATAATATGAGAAATGCTATAGAGCTCCCACTCACTTTCTTGTAAATACAGGCCTTACCATAAGTCTGTATAAAACCATATGCTTTGATCACCTTATCAAAGCATATACTACAACTCCGAGATGCTTGCACTAGTCCATAGATGGATCGCTGGAGTTTGCACACTTTGTTAGCACCTTTAGGATTGACAAAACCTTTTGGCTGCATCATATACAACTCTTCTTTAAGAAATCCATTAAGGAATGCAGTTTTGACATCCATTTGCCAGATTTCATAAAATGCAGCAATTGCTAACATGATTCGGACAGACTTAAGCATCACTACAAGCGAGAAAATCTCATCGTAGTCAACACCTTGAACTTGTCGAAAACCTTTTGCGACAAGTCGAGCTTTGTAGATAGTAACACTGCCATCAGCGTCCGTCTTCCTCTTGAAGATCCATTTACTCTCAATGGCTTGCCGATCATCGGGCAAGTCCACCAAAGTCCATACTTTGTTCTCGTACATGGATTCTATCTCAGATTTCATGGCCTCAAGCCATTTATCGGAATCTAGGCTCATCATAGCTTCTTCATAGTTCGTAGGTTCGCCATGGTCTAGTAACATGACTTCCAGAACAGGATTACCATACCACACTATGGTGCGGATCATGCTCTGGTTGACCAACGAGGTTCAGTAGTAACATGATCTGAAGTTTCATGATCATCATCATTAGCTTCCTCTCTAGTTGATGTAGGCATCATGAGAATGGATTTCTCTGATGTGCTACTTTCCAAATTGGGAGAAGGTACAATTACCTCATCAAGTTATACTTTCCTCCCACTCACTTCTTTCGAGAGAAACTCCTTCTCTAGAAAGGATCCATTCTTAGCAACAAAGATCTTGCCTTTCGGATCTGTGGTAGAAGGTGTACCCAATTGTTTCCTTAGGGTATCCTATGAACACGCACTTCTCCGATTTGGGTTCGAGCTCATCAGGCTGAAGCCTTTTGACATAAGTGTCGCAACCCCAAACTTTAAGAAACGACGGCTTAGGTTTCTTGGCAAACAACAGTTCATACGGTGTCGTCTCAACAGATTTAGACGATGCCATATTTAACGTGAATGCAGCTATCTCTAATGCATAACCCCAAAACGATAGTGGTAAATCGGTAAGAGACATCATAGATCGCACCATATAAAGTACAGTTATGACGTTCAGAGACACCATTGCGCTGTGGTGTTCCAAGTGGCGTGAGTTGTGAAACTATTCCACATTGTTTTAAATGAAGGCCAAACTCGTAACTCAAATATTCGCCTCCGCAATCAGATCGTAGAAACTTTATTTTCTTGTTATGATGATTCTCCACTTCGCTCTGAAATTCTTTGAACTTTTCAAATGTTTCGGACTTGTGTTTCATTAAGTAGATATACCCATATCTGCTCAAATCATCTGTGAAGGTCAGAAAATAATGATACCCGCCGCATGCCTCAACACTCATCGGACCGCATACATCGGTATGTATTATTTCCAATACGTCATTAGCTCGCTCCATTGTTCCAGTGAATGGAGTTTTAGTCATCTTGCCCATGAGGCATGGTTTGCAAGTATCAAATCATTCATAATCAAGTGATTCCAAAAGCCCATCTGCATGGAATTTCTTCATGCGATTTACACCAATATGACCTAAGCGGCAGTGCCACAAATATGTTGCACTATCATTATCACTTTTGCATCTTTTGGCGTCAATATTATGAAGATGTGTATCACTACGATCGAGATTCAATAAACCATTTACATTGGGTGTATGACCATAGAAGGTTTTATTCATGTAAACAGAAGAACAATTGTTCTCTGACTTAAATGAATAACCGTATCGCAATAAACATGATCCAATCATATTCATGCTCAACGCAAACACCAAATAACTTTTATTTAGGTCCAACATTAATCCCGAAGTGTCACGACCGGATTTTCGGGATATTAATTCTCCTGAAAATGGCCGTTGTGCTCACCAGCCCCAGGATTACTGTTAGCTGATGAGACACCAACTTGATACAAGAAAATCCAAGCAAGTACAAAACTATGTAGTACAAGACCATTGTGGCCTAGGAGTACAACATCTTGGTTTCTAATGGTTGATGGCGGAAGCGGTTGCGGTTCATCTGTGTCTATGGGACTCCATTTCCCACAAGAACAGCTGACCAGGATAACTCCTATCTTCGCGAGGCTGCAAAATTCAACACGTAGGTTCCGAGGTTGTCACCGCGATGCTTATCTCCAAGCAAGGAATCTGGCCAAGACAATAGCCAGGGACAAGCCAGTGAGTACGTTTGAATGTACTCGCAAACATTAAGAACACGGGTATAATACATCAAACATGCTCCGGATTATTACGCGATCATACGTCTGTCACGAAATATACGAAAAAACATGATGCATACATGTGGTTAAAATCATCCAAAGTAAAATACTGGGTGCCAAACGAGGGTCTGAATGACTCCTCGAGAGGAAACTGCAAGAATAGTAATACTGGTGCCAAACGAGGGTCTGAGTGACTCCTCGGGAGGAAACTGCAAGAATAATAATGCCGCAGTCGGGCGTCGGGGCGACACCGTATAAAGGGCTTATAAATAAAAGAAATAACAAGCATGCCACAGTCGGGCGTCTGAGCGACACCACATAAAGGGCTTATAAATAAAAGAAAAAAAACAAGTATGCCACAGTCGGGCGTCTGAGCGACACCACATAAAGGGCTTATAAATAAAAGAAAAAAAACAAGTATGCGACAGTCGGGCGTCTGAGCGACAGCACATAAAGGGCTTATAAATAAAATAATAGTAATGGGTATCCAGGAGGTAGAACCATCCCAGGGATACTCGAAAATACAAATAAAGTAAATGGTTAGTCCACAATAATAATGATCATAATCCTCATGTGCCACAGTTCATAATCAAAGTTCCGGTTTAGCAGTTTTCCTCTGAAGACCGACACTAAGACCGACACTTGACCTATCCCAGACTGTAGTCCTTAACCATGGACACGGCTATTCGAATAGATGTATAATCTCTGCAGAGGGTGTACTCTTTACCCACGGGTAACGGATTTCTTTAGTCCATCGGGACTAATTCCGTCTACGGTCTTTTGATTGAAAACACGCCTGACCTGCACACACCAGCTTAACTTACCGATGTCTGGAATCACCCACAACACCTGTCACGCCAAACTCTAAGTGGGGAGGGTACAACCTCGACGTAGCATGGGATCAAATTTCTATACGCGCGCTCTAAGGGGTGGCCCCCCTCTCGGTCCCAACCGGAAACACCCATGCCCCCGGACCGAATGACAGGCTTTAATCCGTGGCCACGGGACCCTCATCATGGCCTCTCTGTACGGTGTGTGCTAGGACGGGGTTGACAACTTACTGAACCGTACCCTACCTAAGGCAGGGACAAGTGGTAGTACCAGGCAAGTATGGGGGTTACTGGACAAGACTCGATCTAAGGCCGACTCAGGAGGTTTAAGTGTTCCCTGCATGATTAGCACAACAAAAGTATTTCCATTAACAGGTAGACTTATCACTCGTCAAGCCTCACCATGCCATACCGGACATACTCATCCCGACGAGGTACTAGGGACAAGCCCGTGTCTACCCAAGACCACGACTTTCCCGGCTTCCTTCCGGTATGCAAGGGGAGCTTACGAGGATGAATACCATCACCAAAATATCCGTTATCACAGCAAGAAAACTCCACCATGCACTCATGCATATGATTTTTATCGCCACATAAAAATAAAGTAGGTCCCATGACAAAAGGTGATGTAACCATATCAAAACACCTCACAAAATATTATGCCAGAGTTCAGAAATGCTTGCCTTCAAGTGTATGCATGTGGGGGTGCACTTTTGAAAGTTGCCTTTTCTCCAAAAATCCTATTTTAAGAAATATACAAACAACACACATTTCAACAACAGTACAAAAATTTGCCTCAAATATTTTTAAAAAAATCTTAAAATAAACTAGAGGAAATTTGAGAGAGGTAGGAAAAAGAATCAACTCATTTGGAGTTTGATTTTAAAAGTTATAGCCAGTCAAACATCAGTCAAAGTTCTGTTTAAATAAAAACAGAAAAAGGAAAACGCTTCGGGGGAAAATACGCTTCCAAAGCAGAGGTGACGTACTCCGGTCTTTGCGCTTTCACTTAAACAGAGAGCGGCCGCGCGGGTCACTGACAGTGGGTCCAGAGGGCCCACTGGTCAGGTTTGACTGGTCTCCCTCTCCCTCCTTTCTCTGTGCCCGAACGGTGGCGGGGCTCCAGCGATCGCCGGCGACGAACGGCGGCTCCTCGAGGGCATCTGAGGGCAGGGATGGGTTGGCCAGACCGAGGCGGTCCTCTCGGTGGGCGTTAGGCAGGTGGGGACGGAGGAGGTCACCGGCGGCGAGCTCTGCGGTGGAGGGGGCTACGGTGGTGAAGTGATATTTGGGTTCCGGTGATCCTTGGCCGAAGCTGAGGCGCTAGGCAGCTCCGCACGACTACGGGGGAGTTCTTGGTGATGCTGGATGGACGGGAGAGGGCCTAGCTGCGATGTAATGCACTGGATTGCGGCGGCAACCGAACTTGCCGGAGGCGGGGAAGAAAGGGATTTCCCGTCGATTGCTGGCTGTGGGAGGGCTATGGGGGTGGCCTGGGGTTGCTTGAGTGATCGGTTGAGCTCGGGGTCCCTTTATATAGGCGCTCGAGGCTGGCTCCCGCGGTGGCCGAGGATAAGATCGCCGGCGACCACTTTTCTGTAGTTGTAGGGCATCATGGCGGCGACGAAAGCGTGCCGACGAGCAAGTGGATACGCACGGCCTGTTCTCTGGGGTAGCTGGCGTGCGCGGGCGGTTTGGGCGGCACCGACCACGGCAGTGCCCGCTGCCGACGCCGGCGTGCCGCCAAGGCGGCGCTGCAGGGTGCCAGGGAGAGCTTGGAGTGTACTGGTGAGAGGGCGAGTGCTTGGCGTGGTACAGCAGGCGAGCATGGGTCAGAGACGGGACGCGACGAGGGTGGCAGTGCGGCGCGGCGACTCAGTGCGCGCGCGTGCAAAACGTGTGCTCTGGGCGCGCCCAGAGCACGCACGGCAGGTGCTCGACGGAATGCCAGCGCGCTCTAGAGAGCTTGGGTGAGGCTGGTAGTTCGCAGGCCAGGGCTAGGGACAGCTAGGATGCTAGTGGACATGCTGGATGGGTCAGAGGTCCAAGTCCACAATGCAAACCAGAGGGCATGCCAAAAATTGATCCTGCACACAGGACGTTCGACAGAATGCCATGGTTAGCTAGGCAACTCTTGGGGTGGCCAAACTCTCCAGATCCTAGTCTCTTTAGGAGCTAAGGAAAGTGGTAAGGTTAGTTTGGCAAAAACAGAAAGTTGATAGTGCAAGCTTTTGAGAAAACCAGTTTTGGGCAGAAACTAAAGGCTATCATTGCATGCACCAAAAATACCCCAAGGGGTCCAATCTCCTGGACTTAAGGGTTTGGTAGGGAGGATTATAAGTAGGAAAAAGCTCAGGGTTACTAGAGCAAGGAAAAATGAGGTTGCAGTACAAATCACCAAATTGGACCAGAATGCAAAAGAGGTTGACATACTCAAATTTTTCAAAGAACATCACTGGGTTTTTGCTTGAAGATGAAGTGTATGCATCCACTGACATCTCCAACCACTTGGAAGAATTTTAAAAAAAACATTTAAATGGGTTGTAGTGCAAAAGTGCCTACTGGACCAGATTTGAAAAGTTGGTGTAGAGCTCAAAATCTCCAATGGCCAAAAGGTATTTTTGCATAAAAGTGATGTGGAAACATCACATGACATCCCCAAATTTTGGTGGAAATTTTAAATGCATTTATCCAATGGTTGCAGTGCAAAAAGGGGCTCCAAACTTATGAGAGATCATTTTAAAAGAATAAAGCTCATGAAAAAATAATTATGCAAATAAATCCACTGATAAAGAATTGTTTTTACAAAGAGGGCACACAAGTCCACAAATATTTTTGGACAGTTTCTATTTGAGGTAAAAACCCACAATATTAAGGAGAAGAGGGGTTTTGAAATCAAGGATAAATCCAGAAAAATAAAAATTTAATTTCCTGGCAAAAATTTTAATAAATAAAAATAAGGTCAAAATTTTGGGGTGTCACAACACTACCCCCCTTAAGAAAAATCTCGTCCTCGAGATTTGTTAAAAGCTGTTTTGAACAAAAATTGTTTTTTATCAAAAGAAATCATTCAACTGCCCAAAAACAAAGCGGCTACAGTGAGAGGGCAATAAGTGGTGTAAAACTACAGTGTGGTACACTGGCATAGTGTGGAAAAATCCACGGTTAGGAAAACGAGATACTTCTACGCAGAAACAGTAATTTAGAATAAATTCTAAATTACTAAAATATGCTGGTCGCACCCGAGAGCACAGTGTTCTCTTTGGCTGACAAGTGGACCCAGGGCCCACTGTCGGAGTGCTGGGGCAGCTCGCGCCCGAATAATCACTCACAAATCTCTCTTACTGAGACTGTGGAGTACTCGGGTGTGGTCCGTTAGGTGCAAATATGTGCTCAAGGATTTGTAATAGCACTCGAGGTCGGGTGGTTGCTGCTGTGAGTCTGCTGTTACGATGATGCGCGAATAAAAGTCTATGTCGTGAAAATATATATACGCAGCAATAACTCGGGGAAAGTAATCTCCTCAAAAACATGCTGCGAGAGAAAAAGTAATTAAAGCAAAACTGACAGCAGTAAAACTGCTCACACAACAGGAACTAAAGAAAATCGGATCCGTCGCACAAAATTTTTACGAACATGCTGCAACACATAAATACAAATACTGGGACAATAAATACATCGGAGGCGTTTACAAGGAAAATGGCAAAAAGACAGGGTCCTGAGAAAATGCCTCTGGCACTGGGGCACACTCCTCTTCTATCGGGGGAAGCGGGTTGACCAGCCGATGAATGCGCCCTTCTTGGTTAGGCCTCAGGGGTCTGCCAATAGCGATCCGAGGATTTAAATCAGCGAGGCTCTGGAGGTAACCCATTACCCGCTGAGTTAAACGCTCCTGAGCGATAACGTACTGGGCAAGGTTGGCCAGTACTGGATCTCTCTCAATTCGTCCACCGGGGAAAGATGCAACTTCTCCGGGTGCTGCACGACTCGGAAATTAATAGTATCCTCGCTCGCTGGCATACGAAGACGAGTGAGCGCCTCGTACGCAGCAGCTTCTATAGCCATATGCGGAGTCGGCATGGATTTCCCCACGAAGGAGACTTCCGTTGGGTTCTTGGTTTGGGTATGCGGGAGGGATGTGCACCACTGCCCAATATTTCGAGGTGGATGGGGTGATCCTCGATTTGAGCAACTGGTACTGGGGTGGACGGGTGGCACTCATAGTACTGCAGGTAAAGTCCCACAATAATTTGACAAAACTGCCCGGGGTTGCGTCTGGGGTTCTCAGATAAATACTGGGGGTCGACATGGCAAAGGAATGGCTGCGAGTGCTGCGCACAAAGGTGAGGGGTGCTCGGCAAGGTCACGAGGTGGCCTTATATAGCACCGGGGCTGGGTTATCTACCGGGGTGAAGGGTAACAGGTTGCCGATCCTGTTCTCGGGTCAAAGCCACAGATATACATATCACATAAATGTGACGCATTACTGTGGGTGCCGTCGGGGTTGGTCTTGGTAGCTGTGCCCGGAATTTAAAAAAAATGCAACTGTACGCTAACGTACACATGCATAGCTACCGCTCCCAAAACAGGGGCGCTCAAGCAGACAGCATGCAATAAAAGCGATACAAGACCACACCATTACAAAGCGTAGGGAAACTAAGGCTCGATACAACTCGAGCGACTTAGTCTACTACGTTAATGTCTAAGTGGGCTGGCCTTGCGGACGCCGATGCTTCGCCACGGTTCTCACCGTCGGGATTTGCTGGTTGAGGCTGAGGGGCTGCAGGGTCGGGGAAATGGTGATGACCATCGCGGGGGTTGTTGGCCACAATCCCGTTGGAATGGGTTCCCAAAAGGCGACGAAGCACTTCTGGGGTCACCAAAGCACTCTGGTTGATGGCTAGCGCAGACCTCAAGGGGTCGATCGGGTGTCCGAACAGTACGACTGGGTTGCCGACGTCGGGCTCCGCTTCTCTTCTCGCCGGGGCTCGGCGAACCAGCTCTCCACGAGCTGCGATCAGATCAAGGGTGACCTGATCGAACAGTTGCTCTAGTGCGCTTACATAGCGCACCAGATGCAATAGTGCGGGATCCGTCTCGTCATCTCCGTTGGCAACCTGGGGCGGCCTACCATACCCGTCACGACTGGGGTAGTAGTAGAACGAGCGACAGTTAACTCTAGGCGACAAGTGCCGGAGTTGAACTATAGCTTTGCAGGCTGCCAGTTGGATGGCTTGTGGCTCAAAGGAAGTTGTCCTTCCAGTGAACCTGTAGGGGCGTTCTGACGACAGACCCCTACCGTAGATGTGCACAGTGGCCCAGTACTGACGGCTCTCACCGTACATGGGTCCCTGGTACACAACATATTCAGGAGGCTCCTCTAACGCATAGGCACGGCGGGTGAGGTTTGCGAGCACGGTCACAAAACCTCCAAGGTTGGTCGCTGTGGTCTCATTGTAAACAATGGGACCAGGCGTCGTGGCTTGGTTCGGGGGCAAGAGGTTGTGTTGTGCTGTGGCTAGCGTGCCCTTTTTATAGGGAAAGGGGACGGAGTCTTCCCCCGCACGCTTGCGATAGAGACTGGTTGGGTGTCGGTCACTGGCGCGTGATCGACGGGCTAGGTTGATAGGTTGGGCACCGTCCGCCGAAAAGGGCGTCGGGTCACTGTGGGGCTATCTTACGCGAGAAGCTTGGCCGGGACTAGGTTAAGGTCTGATGGTTTGGTTAACCTAGGTTTATTGACCTGGCTAAGATAGGATTAGCCAATGGTCAGCCTGGCTCTGATACCAAGTCTGTCACGACCGGATTTTCGGGATATTAATTCTCCTGAAAATGGCCGTTGTGCTCACCAGCCCCAGGATTACTGTTAGCTGATGAGACACCAACTTGATACAAGAAAATCCAAGCAAGTACAAAACTATGTAGTACAAGACCATTGTGGCCTAGGAGTACAACATCTTGGTTTCTAATGGTTGATGGCGGAAGCGGTTGCAGTTCATCTGCGTCTATGGGACTCCATTTCCCACAAGAACAGCTGACCAGGATAACTCCTATCTTCGCGAGGCTGCAAAATTCAACACGTAGGTTCCGAGGTTGTCACCGCGATGCTTATCTCCAAGCAAGGAATCTGGCCAAGACAATAGCCAGGGACAAGCCAGTGAGTACGTTTGAATGTACTCGCAAACATTAAGAACACGGGTATAATACATCAAACATGCTCCGGATTATTACGCGATCATACGTCTGTCACGAAATATACGAAAAACCATGATGCATACATGTGGTTAAAATCATCCAAAGTAAAATACTGGGTGCCAAACGAGGGTCTGAATGACTCCTCGAGAGGAAACTGCAAGAATAGTAATACTGGTGCCAAACGAGGGTCTGAGTGACTCCTCGGGAGGAAACTGCAAGAATAATAATGCCGCAGTCGGGCGTCGGGGCGACACCGTATAAAGGGCTTATAAATAAAAGAAATAACAAGCATGCCACAGTCGGGCGTCTGAGTGACACCACATAAAGGGCCTATAAATAAAAGAAAAAACAAGTATGCCACAGTCGGGCGTCTGAGCGACACCACATAAAGGGCTTATAAATAAAAGAAAAAAAAACAAGTATGCGACAGTCGGGCGTCTGAGCGACACCACATAAAGGGCTTATAAATAAAATAATACTAATGGGTATCCAGGAGGTAGAACCATCCCAGGGATACTCGAAAATACAAATAAAGTAAATGGTTAGTCCACAATAATAATGATCATAATCCTCATGTGCCACAGTTCATAATCAAAGTTCCGGTTTAGCAGTTTTCCTCCGAAGACCGACACTAAGACCGACACTTGACCTATCCTAGACTGTAGTCCTTAACCATGGACACGGCTATTCGAATAGATGTATAATCTCTGCAGAGGGTGTACTCTTTACCCACGGGTAACGGATTTCTTTAGTCCATCGGGACTAATTCCGTCTACGGTCTTTTGATTGAAAACACGCCTGACCTGCACTCACCAGATTAACTTACCGATGTCTGGAATCACCCACAACACCTGTCAAGCCAAACTCTAAGTGGGGAGGGTACAACCTCGACGTAGCATGGGATCAAATTTCTATACGCGCGCTCTAAGGGGTGGCCCCCCTCTCAGTCCCAACCGGAAACACCCATGCCCCCGGACCGAATGACAGGCTTTAATCCGTGGCCACGGGACCCTCATCACGGCCTCTCTGTACGGTGTGTGCTAGGACGGGGTTGACAACTTACTGAACCGTACCCTACCTAAGGCAGGGACAAGTGGTAGTACCAGGCAAGTATGGGGGTTACTGGACAAGACTCGATCTAAGGCCGACTCAGGAGGTTTAAGTGTTCCCTGCATGATTAGCACAACAAAAGTATTTCCATTAACAGGTAGACTTATCACTCGTCAAGCCTCACCATGCCATACCGGACATACTCGTCCTGAGGAGGTACTAGGGACAAGCCCGTGTCTACCCAAGACCACGACTTTCCCAGCTTCCTTCCGGTATGCAAGGGGAGCTTACGAGGATGAATACCATCACCAACATATCCGTTATCATAGCAAGAAAACTCCACCATGCACTCATGCATATGATTTTTATCACCACATAAAAATAAAGTAGGTCCCATGACAAAAGGTGCTGTAACCATATCAAAACACCTCACAAAAATATTATGCCAGAGTTCAGAAATGCTTGCCTTCAAGTGTATGCATGTGGGGGTGCACTTTTGAAAGTTTCCTTTTCTCCAAAAATCCTATTTTAAGAAATATACAAACAACACACATTTCAACAACAGTACAAAAAGTTGCCTCAAATATTTTTAAAAAATCTTAAAATAAACTAGAGGAAATTTGAGAGAGGTAGGAAAAAGAATCAACTCATTTGGAGTTTTATTTTAAAAGTTACAGCCAGTCAAACATCAGTCAAAGTTCTGTTTTAATAAAAACAGAAAAAGGAAAACGCTTCGGGGAAAAATACGCTTCCAAAGTAGAGGTGACGTACTCCGGTCTTTGTGCTTTCACTTAAACAGAGAGCGGCCGTGCGGGTCACTGACAGTGGGTCCAGAGGGCCCACTGGTCAGGTTTGACTGGTCTCCCTCTCCCTCCTTTCTCTGTGCCCGAACGGTGGCGGGGCTCCAGCGATCGCCGGCGACGAACGGCGGCTCCTCGAGGGCATCTGAGGGCAGGGATGGGTTGGCCAGACCGAGGCGGTCCTCTCGGTGGGCGTTAGGCAGGTGGGGACGGAGGAGGTCACCGGCGGCGAGCTCCGCGGCGGAGGGGGCTACGGTGGTGAAGTGATATTTGGGTTCCGGTGATCCTTGGCCGAAGCTGAGGCACTAGGCAACTCCGCACGACTACGGGGGAGTTCTTGGTGATGCTGGATGGACGGGAGAGGGCCTAGCTGCGATGTAATGCACTGGATTGCGGCGGCGACCGAACTTGCCGGAGGCGGGGAAGAAAGGGCTTTCCCGTCGATTGCTGGCTGTGGGAGGGCTATGGGGGTGGCCTGGGGTTGCTTGAGTGATCGGTTGAGCTCGGGGTCCCTTTATATAGGCGCTCGAGGCTGGCTCCCGCGGTGGCCGAGGATAAGATCGCCGGCGACCACTTTTCTGTAGTTGCAGGGCATCGTGGCGGCGACGAAAGCGTGCCGACGAGCAAGTGGATAAGCACGGCCTGTTCTCTGGGGCAGCTGGCGTGCGCGGGCGGTTTGGGCGGCGCCGACCACGGAAGTGCCCGCTGCCGACGCCGGCGTGCCGCCAAGGCGGCGCTGCAGGGTGCCATGGAGAGCTTGGAGTGTACTGGTGAGAGGGCGAGTGCTTGGCGTGGTACAGCAGGCGAGCAGGGGTCAGAGACGGGACGCGACGAGGGTGGCAGTGCGGCGCGGCGACTCAGTGCGCGCGCGTGCAAAACGTGCGCTCTGGGCGCGCCCAGAGCACGCACGGCAGGTGCTCGACGGAATGCCAGCGCGCTCTAGAGAGCTTGGATGAGGCTGGTAGTTCGCAGGCCAGGGCTAGGGACAGCTAGGATGCTAGTGGACATGCTGGATGGGTCAGAGGTCCAAGTCCACAATGCAAACCAGAGGGCATGCCAAAAATTGATCCTGCACACAGGGCGTTCGACAGAATGCCATGGTTAGCTAGGCAACTCTTGGGGTGGCAAAAACTCTCCAGATCCTAGTCTCTTTAGGAGCTAAGGAAAGTGGTAAGGTTAGTTTGGCAAAAACAGAAAGTTGATAGTGCAAGCTTTTGAGAAAACCAGTTTTGGGCAGAAACTAAAGGCTATCATTGCATGCACCAAAAATACCCCCAAGGGGTCCAATCTCCTGGACTTAAGGGTTTGGTAGGGAGGATTATAAGTAGGAAAAAGCTCAGGGTTACTAGAGCAAGGAAAAATGAGGTTGCAGTACAAATCACCAAATTGGACCAGAATGCAAAAGAGGTTGACTTACTCAAATTTTTCAAAGAACATCACTGGGTTTTTGCTTGAAGATGAAGTGTATGCATCCACTGACATCTCCAACCACTTGGAAGAATTTTAAAAAAAAACATTTAAATGGGTTGTAGCGCAAAAGTGCCTACTGGACCAGATTTGAAAAGTTGGTGTAGAGCTCAAAATCTCCAATGGCCAAAAGGTATTTTTGCATAAAAGTGATGTGGAAACATCACATGACATCCCCAAATTTTGGTGGAAATTTTAAATGCATTTATCCAATGGTTGCAGTGCAAAAAGGGACTCCAAACTTATGAGAGATCATTTTAAAAGAATAAAGCTCATGAAAAAATAATTATGCAAATAAATCCACTGATAAAGAATTGTTTTTACAAAGAGGGCACACAAGTCCACAAATATTTTTGGACAGTTTCTATTTGAGGTAAAAACCCACAATATTAAGGAGAAGAGGGGTTTTGAAATCAAGGATAAATCCAGAAAAATAAAAATTTAATTTCCTGGCAAAAATTTTAATAAATAAAAATAAGGTCAAAATTTTGGGGTGTCACACGAAGGTAGAGGGAGTGTGCGATGGTGATCTTATCAATCTTGGAATCACTTTCAACACAAATCATCACCTCGCCCTTAACTAGTCTCTGTTCATTTTGCAACTCTTGTTTTGAGTTACTAATCTTAGCAACTGAACCGGTATCAAATACCCTGGTGTTACTATGAACACTAGTAAAGTACACATCAATAACATGTATATCAAATATACATTTGTTCACTTTGCCATCCTTCTTATCCGCCAAGTATTTGGGGTAGTTCCGCTTCCAGTGACCATTCCCTTTGCAGTAGAAGCACTCAGTTTCAGGCTTAGGTCTAGTTTTGGGCTTCTTCACGGGAGTGACAACTTGCTTGCCATTCTTCTTGAAGTTCCCTTTCTTTCCCTTGCCCCTTTTCTTGAAACTAGTGGTCTTGTTAACCATCAACACTTGATGCTCTTTCTTGATTTCTACCTTCGCTGATTTCAGTATCACGAAGATCTCGGGAATCATTTTCGTCATCCCTTGCATATTATAGTTCATCACGAAGTTCTAGTAGCTTGGTGATAGTGACTAGAGAACTCTTTCAATCACTATCTTATCTGGAAGATGAACTCCCACTTGATTCAAGAGATTGTAGTACCCAGACATTCTGAGCACATGCTCACTGGCTGAGCTATTCTCCTCCATCTTGTAGGCAAAGTACTTGTCAGAGGTCTCATACCTCTCGACACAGGCATGTGTATGAAATACCAATTTCAGCTCTTGGAACATCTCATATGATCCATGGCATTCATTCAAAACGTCTTTGCAGCCTCGATTCTAAGCCGTGAAGTATGGCGCACTAAACTATCAAGTAGTCATCATACCAAGCTTGCCAGACGTTCATAACGTCTGTATCCGCTCCTGCAATAGGTCTGTCACCTAGCGGTGCATCAAGGACATAATTCTTCTGTGCAAGAATGAGGATAATCCTCAGATCACGGAGCCAGTCCACATCATTGCTACTATCATCTTTCAACTTAGTTTTCTCTAGGAACATATCAAAAAACATAGGGGAGCTACAACACGAGCTATTGATCTACAACATAGATACGCAAATACTATCAGGACTAAGTTCATGATAAATTAAGTTCAATTAATCAAATTACTTAAGAACTCCCACTTAGATAGACATCCCTCAAGTCATCTAAATGATACATGATCCAAATCAACTAAACCATGTCCGATCATCACGTGAGATGGAGTAGTCATCAATGGTAAACATCTCTATGTTGATCATATCTACTATATGATTCAAGTTCGACCTTTCGGTCTCCAGTGTTCGGAGGCCATGTCTGTACATGCCAGGCTCGTCAAGTTTAACCCGAGTATTCCGCATGTGCAAAACTGTCTTGCACCCGTTGTATGTGAACATAGAGTCTATCACACCCGATCATCACGTGGTGTCTCAACACGATGAACTGTCGCAACGGTGCATACTCGGGGAGAACACTTATACCTTGAAATTTAGTTAAGGGATCATCTTATAATGGTACCGTCATACTAAGCAAAATAAGATGCATAAAAAATAAACATCACATGCAATCAAAATATGTGACATGATATGGCCATCATCATCTTGTGCTTTTGATCTCCATCTCCAAAGCATCGTCATAATCTCCATCGTCACTGGCTCGACACCTTGATTTCCATCGTAGCGTCGTGGTCGTCTCGCCAACTATTGCTTCTACAACTATCGCTAACGCATAGTGATAAAATAAAGCAATTACATGGCGTTTGCATTTCATACAATAAAGATACAACCATAAGGCTCCTACTGGTTCCCAGTGACTTTTACAAAACATGATCATCTCATACAATAACGTATATCACATCATGTCTTGACCATATCACATCACAACATGCCCTGCAAAAACAAGTTAGACATCCTCTACTTTGTAGTTGCAAGTGTTACATGGCTGCTACGGGCTTCTAGCAAGAACCGTTCTTACCTACGCATCAAAACCACAACGGTGATTTATCAAGTTTGCTGTTTTAACCTTCAACAAGGACCGGCCGCAGTCAAATTCGATTCAACTAAAGTTAGAGAAACAGACACCCACCAGCCACCTTTATGCAAAACTAGTTGCATGTCTGTCGGTGGAACCGGTCTCATGAACGTGGTCATGTAAGGTTGGTCCGGGCCGCTTCATCCAACAATACCGCCAAATCAAAATAAGACATTGGTGGTAAGTAGACGATCACCTCCCACAACTCTTTGTGTTCTACTCGTGCATATCATCTACGTATAGACCTGGCTTGGATGCCACTGTTGGGAAACGTAACATGCAATTTCGAAAAATTTCCTATGCTCGCGCAAGATCTATCTAGGAGATGCATAGCAACAAGAGGGGGAGAGTGTGTCTACGTACCCTTATAGACCAAAAGTGGAAGCGTTTGACAACGCGATTGATGTAGTCAAACTTCTTCTCGTTCTGACTGATCAAGTACCGAACTTACGGCACCTCCGAGTTCTGCACACGTTCAGCTCGATGACGTCCCTAGAACTCTTGATCCAGCAAAGTGTCGAGGAAGTAGATGAGTTCCGTCTGCACGACGGCGTGGTGACGGTGATGGTGAAGTGATCCGTGTAGGGCTTCGCCTAAGCACAGCGAGAATATGACCGAGGGTGTAATCTGTGGAGGGGGGTGCCGCACACGGCTAACAGATGTTGTTGTGTGTTCTAGGCGCCCCCTCCCCATGTATATATAGGTAGGAGAGGGAGGGGAGCAGCAAGGGGGCGCCCCAAGTAGGAGGAATCCTACTTGGGCGCCTCCCCAATTCGGCCTCCCCCCTTCCATAAGTTCCGGAGGGGGAAGGAAGGCGGAGGGAAGGAAGGGGGAGGCCGAATCCCTCCCCTCCCTCCTCTCTTCTTATCTTTCCTTATCCAATGGTTCAGCCCATATGGGGGGCGCAGCAGCCCCTGCTGGCTGCTGCGTTTCCCCTCTTGTCCCATTAGGCCCATATCTTTTGCCGGGGGTGCCCGGAACCCCTTCCGGTGACCCGATATGTACCTGGTACCCTCCGGAACACTTCCGGTGTCCGAATACTATCGTCCTATATATCAATCTTTACCTCTCGACCATTTCGAGACTCCTCGTCATGTCCGTGATCTCATCCGGAACTCCGAACAACATTCGGTCACCAAATCACATAACTCATATAATACAAAATCATCATCAAACGTTAAGCGTGCGGACCCTACGGGTTCGAGAACTATGTAGACATGACCGAGACACCTCTCCGATCAATAACCAATAGCGGAACCTGAATGCTCATATTGGCTCCTACACATTCTATGAAGATCTTTATCGGTTGAACCGTTATGACAACATACACAATTCCCTTTGTTCGTCGGTATGTTACTTGCCCGAGATTCGATCGTCGGTATCTTCATACCTAGTTCAATCTCGTTACCGGCAAGTCTCTTTACTCGTTCCGCAATACATCATCCTGCAACTAACTCATTAGTCACTTTGCTTGCAAGGCTTCTTATAATGTGTATTACCGAGAGGGCCCAGAGATACCTCTCCGATACTAGGAGTGACAAATCCTAATCTCGATCTATGCCAACCCAACAAACACCTTCAGAGATACCTGTAGAGCATCTTTATAATCACCCAGTTACGTTGTGATGGTTGATAGCACACAAGGCATTCCTCCGGTATCCGAAAGTTGCATAATCTCATAGTCGAAGGAATATGTATTTTTCATGAAGAAAGCAATAGCAATAAAACTGAACGATCAATATGCTATGCTAACGGATGGGTCTTGTCCATCACATCATTCTCCTAATGATGTGATCCCATTCATCAAATGACAACACATGTCTATGGTTAGGAAACTTAACCATCTTTGATTAACGAGCTAGTCTAGTAGAGGCTTACTAGGGACACGGGGTTTTGTCTCTGTATCCACACATGTATCAAGTTTCCGGTTAATACAATTCTAGCATGAATAATAAACATTTATCATGATATAAGGAAATATAAAATAACAAATTTATTATTGCCTCTAGGGCATATTTCCTTCAGTAACTTGGGTTGAAATTCTTGCTGATGCACACATACTCATATAATATCTTGTTTGGGTGTAGGCACATGTCTAGGGGGAGCTAGCTCAACTCATGAGTTATCTTATCCTATAAGTGCATAAATCAAACAAAATCTTTCACATTAGCCACTTGTAGGTGGCACTTGTGCTTCAAAGATGAGTATTGGTCTTGGGCCCAAGGTTCATACCTTCGTGGTGCCATACCAAACAAACTCAAACATGGTGGCCTCGGCCACCGCCCTCCTTTGAGGGTTGTGTCCGTTTTTGTGTGTGTTGGTGTTTTTGTGTGTGTTTCAGACTCCGCTGACAAGAGGGTCGAGCTCCATCGCAAGCGCCCAAAGGGAGGATCCAGGGAGTTCACGGTTTCTCGTTGCCAGCCGTCTGAGGGCATTGGTCAGGGGTCACGGTCAGGCCAGGGTCGTGTCCGCCGTGCTGCCTCCAAGCGGCCTATTGTTGAGGCCTCCGATGATTCTGAGGAAGAGTATGACTCTCAAGATGATGCTCACTATGTCAACCCCGATGATGATGTAGAGATAGAGGAGGAGGATGATCGTGTTGATGGAGGTGATGAGGATGAAGATAAAGAAGAAGAGTCTAGTCCTGAGCAAGCCATTCCAGGTGGGAGAAATGTCAGGAACCTTTCCCTTGCCAAGTCGACCAAGCCAGAGCTTTGGGCTAAGAGACAGAGTCATCCATATGCAGCTGCCACAGGTTTGGGAGTGGATCCCCGATTCAAGAACGATTTTTAGCAAAGAGTATATCATGAGCTTCTCATGACCAAGTCGAAGAAGTTTGCTCCGCACAAGCAAGTTAACACTGAGGGTCTGCGCGACAATGATCATCTGTATCCCGTTGTGTATTCAGCTCTTGGGAGGTTGGGCCTCATTCCCTTCGCCACATTCAACTATCCATACAATGAGGTTCTGGTGATTCATTTCTTTGCCACCTTGTTTTTCTCCAATGACTCTGCTCGCACCCTCACCTGGATGTCCGGGACACATCGGTGCTCCGCTCCTATGTCAAAGTTTTCTGAGATCATTCCTTATCCATTCATTGATGAAGAGGCGTCATCTGATGAGTTTGGCAGGGTTCGTGAAAGTGGGCAGCGCACTAAGGATGAGATTGCATTCGCGTACAAGCAAGAGAAGTCGTTTGTCACCGGGTCCATCAAAGACCTTGTGCCCCTCTATGACACTATGCACCATATCTTGAGGTATACTCTCACTCCAAAGGCTGGGGATTCCCACAACATACGGAGTTCCATGTTGGATGTCTTTGTGTACCTGCATCAGAAGAAGAGGGTGGATATTCTGGACTTCATGTTCTATGAGCTCCGTCAGTGTGTGCAAGAGAACAAGTCCTTGATCTATGCTCCGTTCATCCAGGCATTGATTGAGTCCATCTGCCCAGCTAAGTATATTGCTCGGTACAAGACTTCTATTCCCAAGCGCAACTCCAACTGGACCCTGGTTGCTCCTGCTCCATATGTGCCTATCAAGAAGGGGCGCAACCCTAGGCCAGAGGATCATGCCACATTCACTCCTGGCATGTCCTCCACTGCACGGATCCCTCGTGGTAAGGCCAAGTCAGTTGGTTCTAAGGCCATTTTTACCAGAGGGGAGAAGAAGTCCTGTTCAAGACTTTCAGCAACATGTTCAAGATCTGCCAGTCTATCCAGCGTCGTCAGATCAAGGAAATCAACAAGGAGAAGCTTGTGAGGCGTTAGCAAAAGGCAGCGAGGGTTGCAGCTGGTGAGGAGGTCGGCCCAGGGTCAGAGGACAATGACAGTGAGGCCACAACTCGGTCCTTTCCGATGGCAGGATGGTGTTTTGGTGATGATGATGCTTCGAGCACTCCTCCTGTTGTCTAGTGGGTCTGTGTGTCGCTATTTGTCTCCTTTTTGTTGTCTTGATGACAAATGGGGAGAAGTGGTGGGTGTTGGTGCTCTTAGTGTGTGTTGAGATCTCAAGCCTTGTGTTTCTCTGCTTTGTTGGTTGTTTTTAGTTGGCTTGAGATACTCTTATTTGCTTTCCGCGTGTGTGGTTGTGAGATACTTGCTTGTGATCGTGAGACTCTAGATTTTATATTGAACCTTATGCAATGGTCACATCATGCTTATTATGTTGTTTATTATATGTCTCACGATATTTGCTCACCACACCATTTCATGAGATCTAGGCACCGTTATAGGTTTACTATGTTGATCTCATGTCTTGTCAATGATGATCTTGGGGGAGTCTCCTATGTGTGTACTTGATGCATTCTCAAGCATTATTTTTATCCGGACACACATATAGGGGGAACTACCATGATCATTCATTGTCTCTTGGCTATTCAAATATTCATATCCCCTATGTCATGCTCTAACCATGTTGTCATCAATGCACCAAAAAGGGGGAGATTGAAAGTGCAAGTGGCACTTAAACTATATTTTGGTGTGATGACAATGTGGTTAGTTGAACTAATATCGGTTGCTAAAGTTTATCTCAGGATATTGTTTCCAAGTGCTTCATGATGGAGATGTGCGACCCCCCAATTCAAAAAGGTCAAAGGCGTGGTCTACCGGCGATTCGCAGGTTTTTAGTTTTTGGTTTGCTTCGAGTCGTAGGAAAGACCGCACTATTAAGAGGGGTCGATGTGGATAAAGGTTGTGTGGGAATGTCATCGTCGAACCATATACACTAGCCTACCCAGTCCTACCACCTAAAACCATAGTGTGCGTGCATGTGGTACTCAGAGTGATTGCAACAGAAACTTACTGGGTACCCCGTGCGCACGGGGTCTTTGGACCCCCGTGCGCACCGGGTACTGTGTAACTCTCTGAGTACCCCGTGCACATGGGGTCTTTTGACCCCCATGCGCATGGGGTGGTGTGAAAGTCTCCGAGTACCCCGTGCGCACGGGGCTGACTTAATTAGCTCGTGCGCACGGGGTCCAACGGGCAGAAACGGCCACCCCATGACAAACACTATAAAATCCCCCCTTCTTCTTCCTCCATCCCTAACCCTAATGTCTTGTTGAGCTCCACCATTGCTACACCTCATTTTGCTCAATACTCTCAATCCCTCCACCCAAACTTGTTGAAACTTTGGGGATTGGGAGAGCAAGACCCGATCTACATCTTGACCAAACCAAATCGCGTTCCCCGCAACATTTCTTCCCCATTGACTTGTTACTCTTGGATCTTGGGCTCCTAGGCGGTTAGAGGTTCCTCCAGAAGCTTCCTTGCTTGTGGTTTGCTCCGGAGAAATTTGTAAAGGTGTGGTGGTCGCCTTCAAGACCAACCCCGAGTGATTCGAGGCTCATCCGTTGGGGTGACTAGAAAGAGACTACGGGAGCCTTCGTGGCGTTCAGCAAGCTTTGGCTCTGGCACCGCTCTAAACGGAGAGTAGCTCTTCCCCAAGGAAGAGTGAACTTCGGGATAAAATCCGCGTCCTCGCCTCACTTGTGATCAATCCTTTCCCGCACCTTACTTTACCATTTATGCTTGTTGGCTTGCTAATTAGATTGTTGCCTAGCATATCTTGCTTTAAGCTTACTTGTCATATAGGTTGTGTTCACCTAGTTGCATACCTAGTGAAACCTATTTATCCGCTAAACCTTAAAATTGACAAGAAAGATTAAAATTTGTAGTCTCCTATTCACCCCCCCCCCCTCTAGTCGACCGTATCGATCCTTTCACCCTTTATTGTGTTGGGTGTAAGTATTTGTTTGTTTGTGTAGGTGCAACCATTGGTAACTTGTGTGTTCCTCCTACTGGATTGATACATTGGTTCTCAACTGAGGGAAATACTTATATGTACTTTGCTGCATCACCCTTTCCTCTTCAAGGGAAAAACCAACGCAAGCTCAAGAAGTAGAACCCCATCCCTTCTCTCTCATGCTTGCATTAGATTTTGCTACTATATTGTATGATCATATTTTGAGGCATAGCCTGATTTTGTAACCTGCTATTGTTACCTTACCTACTTATCCTATATGCTTAATTAGTATAGGTTGGTTAGTGATCCACCAGTGACCCCTCACCTTGTCCCTGTTGCCCCGCTTTTATGACCGATGACTCGATCAAAGTGATCGACGTTGTCGGTGTCAAAACCGGCGGATCTCGGGTAGGGGGTCCCGAACTGTGCGTCTAAGGCGGATGGTAACAGGAGGCGGGGGACACAATGTTAACCCAGGTTCGGGCCCTCTCGATGGAGGTAATACCCTACTTCCTGCTTGATTGATCTTGATGATATGAGTATTACAAGAGTTGATCTACCACGAGATCGTGTAGGCTAAACCCTGGATGCTAGCCTATGATTATGATTGTTGTTGTCCTACGGACTAAACCCTCCGGTTTATATAGACACCGGAGGGGGCTAGGGTTACACAGAGTCGGTTACAAGGGAGGAGATCTACATATCCGAATTGCCAAGCTTGCCTTCCACGCCAAGGAGAGTCCCATCCGGACACGGGACGAAGTCTTCAATCTTGTATCTTCATAGTCCAACAGTCCGGCTAAAGTATATAGTCCGGCTGTCTGAGGACTCCCTAATCCAGGACTCCCTCAGTAGCCCCTGAACCAGGCTTCAATGACGATGAGTCCGGCGCGCAGATTGTCTTTGGCATTGCAAGGTGGGTCCTCCTCCGAATACTCCATAGAAGATTTTGAACACAAGGATAGTGTCCGGCTCTGCAAAACAAATTCCACATACCACCGTAGAGAGAATAATATTTCCACAAATCTAATCTGCTGACAGCTTTTCATAACGTGACGTTCTGCCGTGGTCTGGTCATGATGAACTTTTTTTCCTAACCAGCTACTGCACATATTGCGAGGCGGTTTTCTTGGCACTTCTTGTCAAAGCAGAGATCGTGTCCCCTTATCACGGGATTCTCATCAATACGGGTGTGGGTAACCCAACCGTGCCATCAATTATGGCGCTTGGAGAATAAGCGGGTTTACCAAGCAAGTGGCGAGGCGCAGAATCCCTGCTACCTTTATAAGGGGATAAGGACTCCCTTTCGCACCCACGCTTTCTTCTTCCCGATCCATTCCCCTCCGCCCGAGCTCCAGCGTCCGAGTGTTCATCTTCTCTGCCCACAAAGGCCTTACGAAAATGTCCGGATCCGGAGTAGGAGGCAAGTGGATGGCATCTACCGTCCGGGAGAAGGATATCAAAAAGCTTCGGGAGGCCGGGTATCTGGCCAAGAAAATCAGCCACCGTCTCCCGACGGCGGGACAGATCGTCCCTACTCCGGAACCCCATGAGAGGGTTGTATTCCTCCCTCACTTTGTCCGTGGGCTAGGGTTTCCCCTCCACCTGTTCGTTCGCGGCATCATGTATTATTATGGGATCGATCTTCACGATCTGTCCCCTAATTCCTTCCTCAACATCTCGACATTCATTGTCGTGTGCGAGGCTTTTCTCCGCATCTCGCCACACTTTGGGTTATGGCTGAAGATTTTTAATGTGAAGCCCAAGGTAGTGGGCGGCAAGCACGCCGAGTGTGGGGGCGCTATGGTGAGCAAGATGCCCAACGTCACATGGCGAACATGCACCTTTAACGGTTCCGTCAAGGAGTGGCAACAGCAGTGGTTTTACCTCACCGAGCCGCGCGGCACGGAATGGGCCGCTACTCCCGAGTTTCGATCCGGTGCCCCTCTGCGGCTTACATCCTGGGTCAAGAAGGGCCTGAACTGGTCTTCGTCCGACGAATTGTCGGTGCTCCAGACGCGCGTTAAAGATATGGGAGACAAGAACATTGAACTTGTCAATGTAGTCCAGGTGATGTTAGTTCGCCGGATCCTGCCTTGTCAACACCGGACTTGCAATCTACGGGAATTCGATCCGGCCAAGCACCAAACCCTGCGAGAGCTTTTCGGCTCCTCGCACAAGGACATCTAGAAGGTGCTTTTCAAGTCCAGCAAATCATGGCCGGACTCCACCGAAGACCGCGGGTACCAACTGTCCCGCCCTGCAAGTTCGGTAAGTCATCATACTTTTTATCCGCATAACCCAAGGGAAACGCTTAATGTGTTTTCTACAACTCCTAGGGCTAGACGAAGAAGGCGGAGCGGATCCATTGTCCGTCCCCGCTGCCTGAAGAACCGGCCGTCCCACTTCTGACGAAGATGCTGGTCCCGGCGCCTTACAAGGTGCCGAAGAAGACGGCCGAGAAGGTGGCCAAAAAGACTCGGGGCGCCTTCGTCGCCGCGGCACTTCGGACACAATATCCGAAGGCTCTGATGCCCGTTCCACCTCCTTAGAGGACAAGGAGGAGGAGGAAGATGAATCCCCTGCGGGGGAAGAAAGAAGAGGACGGCCTCCGCACACTTGGAGGCCGAGTCACCTAAAAGGGGAAAAGCTCCTCTTCCGGAGGAGTCCACTGCCGCCACCGACAGCGGCCCGGCATGGGATCCCAGGGCCCAGCCCCTGGTGAATTCGTGAGTATATTGAATCCGAGTACGTTTATGCGTCCAGACTCATCATGGCATAATGTTTTAACCTGAGCCATATTTTTTTGTAGTCCGGCGAGGTCCCGTACCAAACAATCCTCATCAGAGGATTCGCTGAGCTCGGATGCTATGGAGAGCGGGACGCCCCCGAAGGCCCCTTCCTCCAAACAGGTGAATAACACCGAGGCTTCGTCCCAGAGGGACCCCGGCCAAGGAGGAGAGGAAAAGACCGTGAAGGCGGCGCCTGGAGGTCAAACTTCAGGGGCCGGACACATGGGGGAGAAAGTTCCCATGGGAGCTGACAGCGGGGGCCATCTTGAATTCGGCTCCCAGCCGGATGCAATTCCGGAGACCAATACGGCTCCAGAATCAAGCAGGCAGCCTCTCACAGCTGGAGGGGGCATGCCTGTTCCACCGGCAACCTCTGTCCAGTCAGAGGTTTCGGATGCTTTGTTGGTGGCGCTGAAGAGCGCCTCCATCGTCGATGAACACCGTGCCCTTATGGGTGCGGTGATTGAGAAGATTCAGTCTGCTAAGAGTGGACTGAATGAAGCCTGTATCAGCCTTATAAAAGGTTTTGAGGTATGTTTTATGAGGTTTCGAAGAGTGTCATGGTATGGATAGTAGCCCCTGATACACTGTTCGGTGAAAGGAAGAACCGGACAGAGGATCGAATTTATGTTCGCAGGAAGACTCATTGGATGACATCTATTTCTCTTCTGTTATAAGCAGGCGTCTATAGCGGCTGCTGCCTCTCATACTGCGGAGGTCTCCGGACTGAATCAAAGTCTGGAGCGGGCCAAAGCAGAACTTGGCCAGTTGAAAATGCAATTGGGAGATAAACAAGGTATGCGCAAGTCTTGTTCGCGTTTATTGCGAATGAATTTTCAGTATGATGAAATATGTTTCATGATTTGCGCTAGGGATGATGACCGAAGTCGAGGCTCTTAAGAAGGTTGTGGCCGAGGCCAAGAAAAAGGCAACTACAGAGCAGGCTCTTCGTGAGAAGCACGAGGCCAGGGTTATTAAAGCTGAGCAAGAGCTGCCAGAGGCCGTGAAGAAATGCGAGACCTTGGAGCAGAGTTTAACGGAGAAAGAATCTGAACTGACCAAGGCGCATCAGGCCACGAGCGATGCCCTGGGGGAAACCCAAAGCGCCCTGCAGGGGATCCAAGAGGCGAGGAAGATCGCGGTGGGTACGGTGTTTCCATGTAAAGCAAGTATTTGAGGAGAAAATTATGTTTCTAATTTTGAATTCGGAATTCTCAGGGGTATTTGCCGAGCTGCCCCGCAGCATATCGGATGCCGCCCAATTCTACCGAGCCGAAGAAAGGAACACTACTGCGGATAAGCTCTTCTGGTCGCAGTATTTGGCACCGAATTATCCGGTGCCTTTTGTCGATCAACTGAAACAGCTGATCGAACTGCATAAGGCGGCGGAACTAGCCATGAAGGATCTGATTATCCGGCTATGGCCCACCGGGCCGATTCCAAGCAGCTACTTCGGGCTCGTGAAGCGGCTTGTGAGTGCCTGCCCTCGACTTGATGTCATCAAGCGGTCGGTCTGTATAGAGGGTGCGCGAATGGCCTTCGCCCACGCAAAGGTGCACTGGGGGAAGATGGATGCTGAAAATTTGATGACCGAAGGACCGCCAGAGGGGAAGGAGCACCGCAAGCCCGAATTATATTATGAGAGTGTCCTGAAAGGATCCTACCTTGCAGCGGAGCCATGTACCAAGGACATTATATTTCCATGAATGCAAATCATGTTGTCCTTTGTAATGTCTGAACAAGGTCATTTATATTATTTATTGCCTGTTATATAAAAGTTTATCCTCCTGCGCGGCCGTTTTATATATTAATCCTGAGAGTTGGCCAGTCGTCGGCTTCTGCCCCCACGTAAGAAGTACGGGGGTGTTCGTGATAGACCTGATCACTCTTTATCCCAGTTTTGGGTCCTTCGAAGGAGGTGTTCAGCACAACGAACCAGGCAATCGGACTATAGGGCTTTATCGCTCTCACTTAGCCATAGGAGCTTTAGGAAGGTAGGCGCAGCCCCTGGTGTTCGGAAGACCGCACGAGGGGCTCTATAAGCACCTGATCGGAAGAAAAAACCGATCCATTGCACACTGCATTGGTTATGGCATTATGCGGGAGAAATCCTTAAAGATTTCACAACCTCTCGAACAGCTGACCAGCTCTCGCCGTATCATGACAGTCAGTTTTCGGCTTTCTCTATTGAGGTGCTCGTCCGGAAGAACCGGGACACAATCGCAGTAGTTCTCCCAGTGCTACCTTAGCCGATATAGCGGAACGTAAGGTACCAAAACGTGGGAGCCGGGCAAACCCAACTATTGACCCAAGACATGATTCGTAGCTGATGCATATAATGCTATAGGTTCAGGGTGCCGAACTTCCGTGAAGGTGTTCGGACTTTATTGCCGTATTATGGGTAAAAGGAAGCCCCTTGCATATTTGAAGGCATATCGTGGTATACGGATGCCACTTGACAAAAGAATTTTAATAAGAAATAACAGCAGATAAGCGTCATATGAATCCATATGTTGTATTTGAATAGTACGTCGATGCGTATAAGTACAGGTAATGTGATAAAAAGGAAATATGACTGTGGAACCTGCTGAGACCAGGGGGAAGAAGTTGTGTGCGGATCCGGAGTATAGTCGGATGGTCATCGCGGGGAATATCTAAGGATTCCCTTGCGCGTTCGAGCTGCCTCCATATCGCCCGTCCTGGTCGGCGTGAAGGTGAACCTGCGAAGGAAATGTAAGAAATGTTTGCGTGCCGGAGAGCGGTTGAGCCGCTGAGTGTGGCCTGTCCTGGCCTTCGCCGGAGTGTTTAATTGAGCTCTGGACGAGCCGGGCTATCCTGCCGCGAAGTAGTTCGGAGTCCTTTGACGGTGTCCGGGAGCCTGGCCGTCGACTCGAGGTTCGGCTGCAAGGTGCTGCTCGTTGCTTCTGCTTTTAAGGTAGCGGTGTACTCGTTGGTGCCGAAGTAAAGTTCGTCCTTGCCATTAACCGTGATAACGCCGCGTGGACCGGGCATTTTGAGCTTACGATAGGCATAATGTGGCACCACGTTGAATCGAGCGAACGCGGTTCGTCCGAGCAGTGCCTGATAATCACTTCGGAAAGGGACGATTTCGAAGATTAACTCTTCGGTACGGTAATTGTCTGGTGATCCGAAGACTACCTCAAGGGCGATGGAGCCTGTACAGCTGGCTTCCACACCTGGTATAATGCCTCTGAAAGTGGCTTTAGTGGGTTTGATCACCGAATTATGATCGATGCCCATCTTGCGCACTATGTCCTGGTAAAGCAGGTTTAGACTGCTGCCTCCGTCCATAAGGACTCGTGTGAGGTGGAACCCATCAATTATTGGGTCGAGGACTAGTGCGGCTGGATTGCCCTGATTGGCGTTAACCGGACGGTCCGTGCGGTTGAAGGTGACAGGCCCTAGTTTATATTGTGGGACGGCTAGTTCCGTTAAGTCGGCATCCCTCAGACGTCCTAAGCCCGACACATCTCACCACCCCCCCCCCTTAATTGTACGATACTACATGGTTACTATCGAGTGCCGAGGGTGATACCTCGTACAGCACTTCCGATGAGATCTCTGTAGTGTAGTTAATCGATCGTGGTCTACGGAGGGCGATTCCTCTTTCACCACTCCCAATAACGACTCTGTCGTGCAACACATGAAGAGTGAACCCTTGATGGTGATTCCTCTAAGTTCACCTTGATGATTACATCAAGTGGAATCCATCAAGGGTGATTCCTCGGATTCCCGCTTGGTGTTATGGACACACGGTTACTTTGACTTGACCACAGAACCATGATGAAATCGGGTCGGCCCCGAGGGGTACCCGCGAGTGATGTGAAGTCGGGTTGTCCTGGAGGATACCCGCGAGATAACTATGCGGCACGGCCGGGCATTCTTAGCCCTTGTTGTAAGTCCGTGAGATGGGGCGACGGAACCACATATCATGGATCATTGATCTTTACCGCGCGCTCCCAAGACACTAACGGTTTGGATATGTGATCCGAGTAGGCCTCTGGCCTTTTCACGCTAACCACCACACGAGAATAAGTATGGGCACTATGCGTCATAAGTTTCTTCCGGAAGCTCACTGATGTCAGCGGTTTAGCGGCACGCGCCTAGGTGGTCCATGTAAGCACGTGCTTTTGTATAAAGAGGTAGCCAGGACTGATCTCATTCGTCATCGCAACATGCAGGATTGCAAAGGACGATTGGCCCATGACCCCTTCGCATTTAGGATGTAGACCGGTGTGCTGGCCTCTCTGTTGAGCCTAGGTAGGACTACGTCGTGTCGATTAGCAGAGGCCGGGCATGACCTAGCAAGTGTGTTCGGCCAGAGTTAATCGAGCGTGTTGGGTAAGTTTGTGCACCCCTGCAGGGAAGTATATCTATTCGAATAGCCGTGTCCGCGGTAATAGACGCTCGGAGTTGTATCCCGATCAATACAACTAGAACTGGCTACTGGAGACATGCGAAATGGATATGTGGCCCCGGGATTGCTTTCTCGTAGGGAGTCGAGGAAGGATCTCTGGGCGTTACTATAATATACTTGCTACTTATATTTTGATAATCTGCACTCTTCTAATGCTGCAAGATGCTAGTTTTCGATAGGCTAGGATTTCCCTTCTCTTCTGGCATTTATGCAGTTCAGTCCAAAGATATAGCCCATTCCTTTTGATACTGGTGCATACTTAGTTTAGTTCTGATGTAAGTCTTGCGAGTACTTTGGATGAGTACTCGCGGTTGCTTTGCTATCCCCCCTTTTCTTCTATACCTGATTGTTGCGATCAGATGACGGATCCCAGAAGCCAGATGCCACTACCACCAACTACTACTACCCCAAGGGTGCCTACTACTACGTGGAGGCCGCCAACGACCAGGAGTAGTTAGGAGGCTCCGAGGTAGGAGACTTTGCCTTTTTTATCCATGTTGTTGTTTGTGCTAGCCTTTATAAGACAGACTTGTTTACCTATGTTTGTACTCAGATATTGTTGCTTCCGATGACTCGTTTGTATTCGAGCTTATGTATTCGAGCCCTCGAGGCCCCTGACTGTAATATGAAGCTTGTATTTTAAATTTGTGTCTAGAGTTGTGTTGTGATATCTTCCCGTGAGTTTCTGATCTCGATCGTGTGCATTTGCTTGTATGATTAGTGTACGATTAAGTCGCGGCGTCACAGTATCATGTGCTCCAAACACTTCTATACTCCCATGCCCCAATGTTTAAAAACTCAACTTTGTATGTTCAAAAAAATCCCAAAACAATTGTGGACGTTCACAAGACATATGTCTACATTCCCTAGAAAGTTGAAATCTAAATTTGAAATGCACATAGAGAAACAAAAAAGGCAAATCTAGCATGAATTGTGTCACAAAAAGACAAAAGCAAAAAGAACACTATTCACATCTAACTTTGTATTTTTTGTTAATTTTTGTGATACATCTAAATTTGATTTTTTTTTAAACACTGGAGCATGGGAGCCTATGAAGATTGAGAGCAATAGATATTCTCCCGTCCATCTTGACCGTCACGGATTGTCACCGCTAGGAGAAGAGAGATAGGGAGACTGCAAGATTGTTTTGATCAAGAGTGTGTTTTTTCTTTGAGCAATCTGCGTGCGAGACAGCGAATGCTATATAGCTAGTATAGCGTCCATCTCGCCTGAAATCGCGCATATAGGGCCGGCCCATTAGTCAGGTAAAAGGATGGATGGGCAAGTGTTTGTCTGTTGGAGGAAAGGAGGTGTTGATTAAAGCAGTTGCACAAGCCATACCGGTATACTCCATGTCATGTTTCAAGCTCCCTAGAGGTTTATGCGAGCACATAAATTCGATCATCCGGAAATTTTGGTGGGGCTGCAAGGAGGGGCAAAGGAAGCCGGCATGGGTGTCATGGGAAGTAATGACAAGACCTAAGTACTTAGGAGGACTGGGTTTCAGAGACCTGGAACTTTTTAACCTCGCACTTTTGGCTAGGCAGGCCTGGAGGGTACTGCAAGATCCGTCATCCTTGAGCGCGAGAATTTTGAAGGCCTTTTATTTCCCCAATTCTGATTTCCTCGCGGCAGAACTGGGGTCACGCCCATCGCAGATTTGGCGAGCGATTTTGGAAGGGCGAGACATACTTAAGCAAGGCATCATTCAAAGAATTGGCAATGGACAATCGACAAGCATATGGGACCATAACTGGATACCCAAGGAGGGATCGCTGCGGCCAATCTTGTCATTGGTACAGAACCCGCTTGAGTTGGTCTCCGAGCTTCTACTCCCAGCAACCGGCTCCTGGAATGGTGATCTTGTTAGATCGGTTTTCTTGCCAACAGATGCGGAGGCAATCTTGAGAATTCCAGTATGCACCAGCAATGTTGATGACTTTTGGGCATGGCATCCGGAGAAGAAGGGAAGGCTCTCGGTGAGCTCAGCTTATAAGTTCATGATTAAAACGAAGATCACTAGAGAGAACTGGCTCGAACGGAGGAGTAGATCTTCGAGTAATGATAGAGAAGAAAATGATTGGACCTCGCTTTGGTCCCTGAAAGTACCATCCAAAGTCAAGGTTTTTCTGTGGCGTCTAGCCCGACACTCTTTGCCCACAACAGACGTCCTCAGTCGGAGAAACATGGCTACTCGTGATGCGTGTCCATTATGTGGCTCTCCCGATTCCTGGAGGCACGCGCTTGTGTCATGTTCTACGGCCTCGCTGCACCTGGGCGGTGTCTGATCCTGTTCTTGTTGCGAAGATGGCGGAGAATGGTGAGGCAAGTGCCAAGAACTGGCTGTTTCGAATGAATGAGGAGTTGGAGCACAAGTTATTCACAAAGCTGGTTGTGACTCTATGGGCAATATGGTATGCCAGAAGGAAGGCCATACACGAGGGGATTTTCCGGTCCCCAATGCAAACCTCCAAGTTCGTGATGTCTTATATTAACGAACTGTAGCAGCTCGAAAAACCTGTGAATGATCATATGCGGACAGCAGCGACAAGTGGAGGGACAAGGAGATGACTACCTCCACCGGAGGGGATGGTGAAAATCAATGTTGATGGAGCAGTCGCCCGACACAAACGTGGAGGGGCAGTTTCTGCGGTGTGTCGTGACCAGACGGGACTATATCTGGGTTCGTCGGCGGCAGTCTTTCGAGGTATTACTGATCCCACAACACTGGAGACTTTCGCTTGCAGGGAGGCATTGGCGCTGGCTCTGGATCATCATCTGACTGACATGAAGGTCGCTTCGGACTGCAAGGGCGTGGTACAGGACATAAACGAGGGGACGGGTGGTCCGCATTCAGCTATTATACATGAAATAACGAAACGGAGGAGTTCTTTCGACTTAGTCTCTTTTGTTTTTTAGAGTAGAAACAATAATTTCGAGGCTCACAATCTCGCCAAGTTCGCTTGTAATTTAGATGTAGGTCGACATGTTTGGTTGGGGATCCCCCATGACCAGACTCGTGTACCTATGAACATTTCTATCATCTAATAAAGTGGCGAGATTTCTCAAAAAAAAAAACTTGTTCATGCTCGCTTGCTTGTTCTACGTACTTGTTTCATCCACTTTTCTTCTTTTCTTTCTTTTTCTTTTTCTTTTTCTTTTTGTTTTATTTTTATTTTTTCTTCATCGGTTTTCCTTGGTTTTCTGTTTTTCATAGTTTTTCTTTGTTTCTTTCACGGTTTTTACTGGTTTTTCTTTTGTCTCTTTTTGGATTTTTACCTTTTCTACCTTTCTTTGTTTCATTGCTTTTTGCCTTGTTTTATTGGTTTTCTTTGTACATTTTTTACACCAAGAATATGTTTTATATACATGTTTAACATTTTTTCAAATATGTGATTGACTTTTTTACCACTTATATTTGTTGATGTAAAAAATTTCATACATACTGTATATTTTTGTATACACCAAGAACATTTTTGTATACTCGTTTAACATTTTTCCAAGACATGATAATTTTTTAAACATATATTTTTTATGTCTATTTTTTCATTTTTCCATACGTCAGGTACATTTTATATATACATGTTTAACATTTTCCAAATACATGATTAACATTTTTCTAAATATAATTTTTATGTTTAATTTTTTCATACACAATTTACATTTTGTGTATACACCAGGAACATTTTTATTTAGATGTTTAACAATGTCCAAATACATGATTAACATTTTTTTTATGTTTACTTTTTCCCATACACAATTTGCATTTTTTGTATACAGTGAAAACATTTCAACATTTTTAAATGAGTGATTAACATTATTCAGAAAAATTTGAGAACTTACCTGTTTTATCTCTACTTTTCCATACACGTCGTACATTTTTTGTGTACATGACAATCCATTTTCTATATACATATTCAACATTTTTTATATGTACGACTAACGTTTTTCAACTTTTGCATATATAATTATTTTTACAATACTTATATTCAGAATATTTCGGAATACAAAAAAGTAAAGCAGAAAAAACGGATGCAAAAATGTGAAAGAAGAAACGGAAGAAAGGAAACGCTGAAGGCCTGTGTCCGCGCTGGACCCGCCCAATCCGACTGCTGCTGAAGGTCGGTAATACTCAAGTCTTTCACAAAAGACTAATCAAAGCCCAACGGGCTAGAAGCCAGTGGTAACTCACAACCGACCTTACGCCGTCCGTCGCTCCGTGGTGCGCCTCCGCTGGAAGCGACACCCGCCGTCTCTGCCCCGCCCGCCGCTTGCTCCCCTCCCTCTCGCGCGTCATCCCGGGTTCTTCGGCCGCCCGAAGTTCGCTGCCCCGAGCTCCGTCCCACCGGCGGCCGCATCGAGGTCGCCTGGTCCCCGCTCCGTCTAGCCGGAATCAAGCCACCGTTTGGCGTCACCGGCAGCGAGGTAGTAGGCAGGGCACCGCCATCCCTTCCCACTTCCGTTTACCTCGCCTTGTTTGTTTCGATTGGTTGGCTGAAAGCCTGAGGTCTGCCCTGAAACCCTACGTTTTGTTTTGATTTGGTGACCGAGGAGGCGTAGAGCGGCGGGGCCATGGAGGAGGACGCGGAGGGCATGGACCGCTTCTACTACGAGGGCCCCCGCGAGCGCACGCTCCAGACCCGCGATGACGCCGTCTACGGCGTCTTCGCCGAGGGGGACTCCGACTCCGACTACGACTCCGAGGACGACGAGGGGTCGCGACGCCGCAAGCGCAGAAGGGACGAGTCCGAGTCTGACTTCACCAGGCCCGTGCAGTTCGTCTCCAAGGGAATGCCCGAGGGGGTGGAGCAGGAAGAGCAGAGGCTTGGGCTTGGCCAGGCCGCGTCCTCCTTGCGCACCGCAACCGCGGGGGAGGACACGGAGGAGATCATCGACCTGCCCACGGGGTTCGGGCAGCGGATCGCGGAGGGTGCGCGTGCCAGGCGGGAGGAGAAGGAGCGGCAGTATGAGGCGGTCAAGCGCGGACGCCAAGCGTCATCGGCCGAGGTGGATGATGGAAAACCAGCGCCGGCCCCTGGCAGCGTGGAGTCCAACACGAAGGTGGCTAAGATGATGGGTATGATGGGGTACAAGAGAGGAATGGGTCTCGGCAAGAATGCTCAGGGAATCACCGCACCGGTGGGGACCATCCTGCGCCCCAAAAATGCCGGACTTGGCAGTATCGAGGAGTTTAAGGAGGCCAAGCCCTTCACTGCCAAGGAGAACCTGCCACCCCCACCTCCTCCGCCGTCTGCCAAGAAGGAAAAGCAACGGTGGTCCAAGAAGGCCAACTTGAAGAGAGATCAGGTCCTGACAAAGAATGAGTTGCTGGCTATGCGCGCCGAGCAGGAACAGGATGAGCAGCCCACGGTTGTCCAGAAGGTGATTGACATGCGAGGGCCTCAGGTTCGTGTGCTGACAGACTTGAAGGGGCTCAGTGATGAACAGGAGATGGGGGCGAATGATGTGCCAATGCCAGAGTTGCAGTACAATGTGCGGGTGCTTGTTGACGAGACTAAGGCTGATATCATCAGGTTGGATGGGCAGCTGCGACAGGAGCAGGAGGGGGTGGCTAGTTTGGTGCGGGAGAAGGAGAAAGTAGCAAAGCAGGAGGCATTGCAGAAACACCAGCTGCAGGTTATGGAGACGATTGCAGGTGTGCTGGAGCAAGTCTGGTTGGACGATACAGCTGGTTTGCTCATGCTGCGAGGGTTGCTTAAGACCTTCCAGGAATTGAAGCTGCGCCATGAGGAGGAGTTCAAAATGTGCAGTGTTGCATGGATTGCTTGCCAATTTGCTCATCCATTACTGATCCGGGTCTTCCAGGGGTGGCAACCTCTGCAGAATCCGCTGTTTGGCTTGGAAGTCATGTCGTCATGGAAGGATTTGCTGCAGTGTGACCAGCCATATGATTTCTCAGATGCTACTGAATCAATGGCTCCATATGAACAGCTGGTTAGCGAGGTGATCCTGCCAGCTGTGATGATATCAGGAACTAATTCATGGGAGGCTAGGGATCCAGAACCAATGCTCTGCTTTCTCGAGTCATGGGAGCAGTTGCTGCCCCCTATTGTACTCCATTCAATATTAGAGCATGTAATCATGCCAAAGCTCACAGCTGCTGTCGAATCCTGGGATCCACGTAGGGAGAAGGTACCGATTCATGTATGGGTACACCCATGGTTGCCGACTCTAGGACGAAGGGTAGAGACCTTGTGTGACTCTATTCGTTACAAGCTGAGTAGTGTCCTCCATGTTTGGCAAGCTCACGATGCATCAGCTTACGCTTTGCTATCTCCATGGAAGGGTGTATTTGACCCAGCAAGTTGGGAAGACTTGATAGTGCGTTATATCATTCCTAAACTTAAAATGGCACTCCAGGAGTTTCAGATCAACCCAGCAAACCAGAAGTTCGACCAGTTTAACTCGGTTATGATTTGGGCTTCTGCTGTACCGGTACACCATATGGTCCATATGTTGGAAGTTGATTTCTTTAGCAAGTGGCAGCAGGTTCTCTACCATTGGTTGTGTTCACCGAATCCTGATTTCAATGAGATCACAAACTGGTACAAGGGCTGGAGGGGTCTTTTCCCACCAGAGTTACTCGCCAATGAACGCATACGAATGCTTCTAACGGCTGGTCTTGAGATGATGAACCAAGCTGCTGAAGGGGTTGAGTTGGTGCAGCCAGTGACAAGGGAGAATTTGGGCTACTTGAGAGCAACAGAGAAGCGGCAATTTGATGCAGCACAGCAAGCATCACAATACCCAGCTTATCGTTCAGTGCCAGGAGCAGCCATGGGAGATATGAGCTTCAAGGAGTCTATTCAGGCATATGCGGCTGACCAAGGTTTGCTGTTTATGCCTAGAGTTAATAAATCCTATAATGGCAAGCCAGTGTATGAATTTGGCTCCGTGAGTATCTTCATAGATTCTGTCAAGCGACTACTCTATGCGCAACTTCAAGAGGGAACCAATAGATGGAGTTCTGTGTCTCTTACACAACTGCTGGAAATGAACCGGATGGCAAGATCACACTAGCAAATCATCTAAGCTTGAAATTTCATTTCATTTCTATTTTCCCGCTGTGTAGAAGTCTTCAGAATGTGGCTTTTGAGAGCAGTGCTGTAGAATTAGTTGCTAAAGAACAAAGTTTCTGATGATGTGTCTGAATGTGATTTTCTACATGTATATACATGCAACTCAGTTGTTGCTGCCCAAGAATGAATAGTCTATGCAGATCTATTTCTAGTTGTACGTTGATATATACTCCGTATTTGTTTATTTCTTGAGATTTACTGTTGTTTTGGTAATTTCATTTCCTGCTGTGTTTCCTGACATAATCGAATGTCCCCCACTGGGACTATTAGTGTGCATCTAACTTTTGTCATTATTATGTGTTAAAGATTCAGGAACCTCCGATATGTACTACTCCCTCCGATATGTACTACTCCCTCTGTAAACAAATGTAAGTGACCTAAAACGTCTTACATTTGTTTACAGAGGGAGTTTAGATGGATGAAAGTTTTTGCTGTGATACCATGTTCAACTGTTAATATGACATGGTTGGGTTATTACTGTGGTGCATTTTTTTTTAAATGACAGCAAGTACTTTTGTTTAACTCAGGCTTACCCGGACTGTTTGTTTGGTTTAACTTGTACTCTTCAAGCTGCGGAAACCATTCCATACAAGGTGATTTCACATGGAATGTTGTGAGGTTTTATCATGACTAATTTGATAGTGCTTTTCAGTGTTTTGAAGGTTCGTTTGTCAATCCCTGCTTTCAGTGTTGAGCTTCCTCTTATAAGGATATATATTTTTGGAACTGCAGTTCCATGGTTCCTCTTAGATTCAAGACCTTATTTGGTAAGAGATATCTTTAAATTACTTCTGTACCTAGATATCTTCACTTGTTTCAGTTTACAGTTTATTGTTACAATCATCCCCAATAATCTGCTGATGTATTTTATCGAAAGACTTGATATTATCAGTTTGAGTTATTGGCATTTCAGGGTGGAAATTTCACAGGTCTTTCATGCAGATGCAAGTCATGTCATTATCCGTGTGAGATTTGTACTGTATACTTGACTAAACATTGTAGCTACTACAGTATTTCTGTGCACACAAAAAAAGGTAACCCTGGCTTGCTTGCTTAACTTAGGAAAGGTGCTAACTAGCAAATCTCTGTAAGTCCAGCGCTCCCTGCTTGGGTGCCTGGTGTAGCTGTGCCCTTCTTCCTTCACCTATAAGCCATGCTCCACAGGACACTGAGGGTCTTCAGTTGTTGATCACCAAAAGCTCAGATGCAACATATACAAACAACTAACAGTGTATCTAAGCAATCCAGAAACACAAAACGAAATCAAATGCCTCTCTTGACATGCTTTTCGTCATCCCTCCAATTTACAGCCATTGTTGCCTGAGCATATTCTCCTTCATGTGCCTTTTTACCTTCTCATCAGGGGCTGTCCCTTATCACAGTGCTACCAGCGGATGCAAGGTTAGACACCAGTGAGTGGTTATCCAGCGGAGACATTGATGGAGACACACTTAACTGAAGAGCAGGCTCGATTGTTCTGACTTTCAGGTCCATGACATCTGTGATCAGGCCTGGCCTCATGATCTTGTCGCCGACGGGGCACTCACCCTTTAGCATCTTGGCGACTGTCGACATGGAGGGCCTGACCTTGGGGCTATCCTGGGTGCACAGGAGTCCTATTTTCAAGAACTTATGAGCTTCGTCGGTGCTGAAACCATCTTTTAAGGTCCTGTCGATGATGCTCCCAAGATCACCAGACTCGTAGAGTGTCCAAGCCTGGCAAAAAAAGTGGATATTTCTGATTTATATTCTTTAATCTACTATTGACAATGTCAAGAGACAATGCTTCAGCTATTTTTGAAATAGAACCTTTTCACTTCTCTTTGCAGGGTAAGAGATTAAAGATCTCTCATAAATCGCTGTTTTACAATGCAATAGCAGGTGCATATAATAATTGGACAAAACTAACAGATATGTCCTAAGAATGAGAACACCAGTCAATGCAAGTGGCATAGAAAACATTTTCAGAAACCAATCCAGAACCAGTGGGCCAATAAAAAATAATCTTAAGATAAGACAATGAAAGCTGGCAGTACTACCAAAAATAGTAATTTTCAGGACAGAGAGGAAACTTCCTGGTACTTTCCTTCAGAATACTTCCAACTGTATTTCCTCTTCATCAAAAAATAAAGAATGCTTCCAACTGTGGCAAGTATATTATGCGCATCTACTTGTGATTATCTAAATTGTTCAACCATGTGCACATAGTAGGTATATGTCTGGCATGATTATCATGGTCTGATGTGGAACATCTTGAATCTATCATAGATGTATTCTGTACTAGACAGAAAATACGTATTTGTTTTTCCTGATATTTTTTCTGAACTTTCTAGAGAATCATAATTAAGTACATATATTTATTGAAATTGTTCTTTACCGTTTCTAGGAGGAACTGATCTTGGAGAGGCAATCTGGGGTCGGTGTGCCACCTTCCACTGACAATCTCCAGCAGGAGAACGCCAAAGCTGTACACATCAGCCTTCTTTGTGAGCTGCCCTCGGATTGCATACTCCGGTGCCAGATACCCTCTGAGAAATGAGCATATGTCAACTTGTCTTAACCACACAGTACAGTATATATCAATATATGCAAGGTTAAATGAGAGCAGCAACAGGTGTCACTTTGCTTACAATGTTCCTGCAACCCTCGTGCTGATATGCGTCATGTTGCCTGGGAAGAGCTTTGCTAGCCCGAAATCTGATATTTTGGGGCTCAGGTCCTTGTCAAGCAGAATGTTACTCGCCTTGATGTCACGGTGGACGATATGTGGCCGGATTTCTTCATGCAGATATGTGAGACCCTCGGCAACACCAATGCAGATCTTCGCCCTTGTGCTCCAGTCAAAGCGGATACTACTGTGGGCATTGCCTGAACAACATCATGACAAACCAGGGGGTTCAGAGCAATGAATTTACCAGCGATTCAAAGTTCTGATGAAAATCGAAATTTGGTTGAACATACCAAAGAGGGTCCTTGCGAGGCTGTTGTTCTCCAGATAATTGTAGACCAGCATTTTCTGACCTCCATCGACGCAGCAGCCGTGCAGTTTTACAAGGTTGTGATGGGTTATGCTGGATATGACACTCAGTTCATTCAAGAACTCCCTTGTTCCTTGCTTTGACTCGGAGGAGAGCACCTTGATGGCAACTTTCTGACCATTCTTCAGCTTTCCCTGCATAATTCAGACCAGAGCCTGAGCACTCTTGAAACACTACTGTTTGAATTTTGATAGCTGGTCCAAGTGCTACAGTGATGCTAATCACTACGGCAGGAATAGTATAACCTGCCGCTTTCTAATAATTCAGGATTATTTGGAATGACTGATTGGTGCATAAGACATGTTAAAGGATAAATATATTGTGGTGTTTGAACTTGGAAATATCAAAGCTTTTATGGTGCAAACTGCCAAACTGGCAACTAAACCTACCAGGTAAACGCAGCCGAAAGAACCCTGTCCAAGTTTGTTTCCTGAGCAGAAGTTCCTTGTGGCCCTTTTGAGCTCCTTGGAGGAGTATATCTTCACGTTGCCATGGAGCGGTATGTCTGAACAGAATAGGATGAATCAGGAGGGTTTTAGGATGCTTCAGAAGAACAAAAGTTAAATGAGATATGCAGGTTTACCTATGTCCTGCTGTACAATTTGGTTTCTGGATTTTCTCTTCCACCGGAACACAGGACAGCAAGTCATTGCTAGGGAGTGGAATTTGCTTCTTAGAAGCTTCATATAGGTATTCAAAAGCTCATGCAAAGAAGAGTTCGACAAGAACCTGAGGAAAAGAACAACAATCAAATGGATTATGTAAGTATCTTGTTGGAGTTTTTTAATTTCCTTTCAGCCGCATAAAATAACTCCTACACAGAATGAAGCTACTTATGTATTTCTAATTTAACTTCAAGAAGCTAATCTGGTAAGTGGTAAGATGTCCTCCAAGATAAGAAAATGGCATAACAGGTGGCACTCGTAATTCAAATAGATACTGATGTTTATTCTTCCTCTGAGGCGCAGCAGGAAAAAAAACACTATGCTTTTGTGTGAAATTCCAATGAAATAATGTAGAAATTAAGCAAGCTGGTTACAGTTAATGGACATATGAAGAATATTTTGTGTGGAGTACTCTACTTTTGATAAACAAAATCAATG